>NC_142813.1:3748823-3827244 GCF_049724085.1 Artemia sp. Qi Xiang Cuo | reverse complement strand
AGTCTCCAAGGTAAATGCTCCCAAAGGAATCTGATCTCCAAGTGGCGCTATAGGAGAAATCTCTATCGCCACGAGCAAACCTTTCCCATTACCACAATAAACCTTCAATGGTACAGTAGTAGTAGTAGCAGTAGTAGTTGTATTAGTAGTAGAAGTAACAGTAGTAGTTGTATTAGTAGTAGAATTAGTTGTAGTAATTGAAGTGCTAGTAGTACTATTTGTAGCAGTAGTAGTAGTAGTAAACGCTGTAGTGGTGGTAATAGTAGCATTAGTAGTAGTAGTAAAAGTAGTGGCAGCAGCACTTGAAGTAGTAGTAGTAGTATTAGTAGTAGTAGTGGTAGTAGCCGTAGCAGCAACAGTGGTAGAAATAGAAGTAATACTAGTAGTAGTAGTAGAAGCAGTAGCAGTAGTTGTAGTAGTAGTAGTAGTAGTAGTAGCAGTAGCAGGAGTTGTAGTAGTAGTAGTAGTAGTTGCAGTTCTAGTAGTAGTGTAAGGTGGCCCTCCTTATCGGGGCTAAAATCTGGCAGCTTGTTTATAACTGAGGCGTTGGTAAGATCGATACTCAAAATCCAGTGACGACGGATTTTTATTATAAATAGAATAAAAGGAAAAATATTGTAATTCTAATTACTCTGCATTCATCCAATGCCTCTTCTATGTCGGCTAATCTTATATTGTGTGGGTCTGTTCTTCAATCCACGAATGTTTACTGAAACAAAGGATTAATTTAGTTTTAGGCTATCAATACTTCTAATAGCAAGTGTAACTCTTGAATAAATAGACAAGATTTGGGCACCAAGGTAGCTTAAATTTGTTTACTCAAATTTATTCCTGGAGAGTAGGAATAACCCTTTGATTGGTTGTAATAGTAGTAGCATTAGTGGCAGTAGTGGTAGAAAAAGTAGTAATGGTAGTTGTAGCATTCGCAACAGAAGTAATCATGGTTGTTGTGGTATTTGTAATAGAAATAGTAGTCGCAGTCACAAGTAACCATAGTTACATAGTATTAAGAATCACAAACAAAAGTATTCGTATTTACAGTGACAAGTAGTCATTGTCGGAAGTAGTCTTGTTCAGAGTTACAGCTAGTTGCAGTCACAATCACAAGCAGCTGTAGACACAAGTAGTAGTAGTAGTAGTAATAGCAGCAGCAGTAGTAGAAGTAGCAGTAGTACCAGTGAAACTTGGTCAGAATGTTATATGTTATATTTGAGACAAATGTTTTACGTCGAGACCATATTATTTACGAAAAAATGGGGTATTTCCTAGAAGAAAATTTGAAATTTCTGCTGCTTTGGAAAACAAGTGAAACAAATGCTTCTAATGCTGACGAAATCAGTTTTTCCCATAAACAACTTGTGTCATCGTCCTAAAAACCAGTTGGTGCATCTTTCAATTTTAGAATAAAATGAAACTTTTTTCGCATGCTGATCAATAGTCTATGTAGCGCAGGTACCAATCTCCTGATTCTTTGCCTTCAGCCCGGAGTGCAATGTGTGGTTGGGGGCAAATCATCAGACGTTTCCCGTGTTCCCCCCCCCCCAGATTTCCCCAGGTACCCATTCAGAGCTGGGTCGACGCTGGCTGAGTCACACCGCTGACCATAGTTTAAGTTTCAACTTTCAGGAAAACTAGAGGGGAAGTAAAACTAAATCAAAAGATACAATCTATATCTCCTCTCACTTAAAAATAAAAATAGGAAGCCAAACTTAGACGGCATTCGTCCTATTACCCTCACTTCAATTTTTCCAAAATTGTATGAAAGTTTTCTCGCAGACTGGTTTAAGATGAAAGTCCTCCCCCTCATTGATCTTAGACAGTTTGGTAATCTCAAATCCACAACAACCTCTCATTAAGTGATCCATTTTGTTGTAACTATGGGTAAAATACTTGAAAAACCTAACACTTAGCTGAATCTGATTTTTATTGATCTTCAAAAACTTTCGATTCAACTAATCGCAATTTACTCACAGATAAACTTATAAACGAATTCCGCAGTGAAACTTTCCTGGTTAAGCTCGTTGCCTCTTTTCTCTCTAATAGATCTCAAGCAGTTAAATGTCTAAATTGTTTCTCAGATCATTTCCCAATATTTAATGGCATTCTTCAGGGGACTATTCTAGGCCCTCTCCTTTTTTCTCTTATGATTAGCACCCTTTCAGCCCTTTATGACAATAGGTGGAAATTTGTCGACGACTTGACAATTTAGAGATATGACATAAAAACATTTTTAGAAACTCTATTCGCATACTCCAAGATATTGCCTGTAAGCCCTCTTCCCTTGACATGACAGTTAAACCTTCTATGTCCTGAATAGTCCCAGTAAGTTTAAATCCCCTCCGCTATTTCTTATTTCTATTCCACCTGAAACCTCTGTCACATGTTTTAAGCTCCTTGGTGTTAAAATTTCTTCCAATTTGAAGTGAAATGACAATATAAATAATATCCTACGACAAGCAAACTTCTCGCTTTCCCTTCTTAAACTTTTAAATAACATTATTTACTCCCAATCACATTTACAACAAGTATACATTTCTTTTGTGCGTTCCATATTAGAGTATGCTTTTCTTGTTTGGCCCCATGACCTCTCAAATGAAGCAACACAAAAGATTGAAAATGTCCAAAAGAAAGCTCTAAGAACTATTTTTAAAGAGGGCAAGGTACCACATTTGCATTTGCTAAATATTTCAAAATTAGAGACCCTCGAGAGAAAAAGAAATAGTTTGTGCCTCCGTCTTGGTAAATTGGCACTTCTAAACCCTCATACTGTGAACTTTTTCCCGGAATACCATGTACCTGATAAAAATCCCCCACGAACTGTGTCCCAGCATATCCCACCTTTTCTCCCATTCTTTGTACTACCTTGCGGTATAAAAAATCTTTTATCCCGTTTTTTACTGATATAATAAATATTTGTTTTCTAGTTTAAACTAAAAGAATAAAAGTATTGATCTGATACCACAAATATTTTTGCAGTTTATAACTTTAACGATTCTGAACTGAAAATCACTATGAAAAGGCATAAGAAATGCAGCTTTTTTCATTAAGTGGTTGTATTTTAAATCGTTTTTGTCTTTTAATTAAAAAGGCCTGGATGAAACTTCCCTTGCCAATATTTCTTAGTTACTATGTCCTTTAGCGAAATTAAAAAAAACTCTCTTTTCACGTTTTTAAACATTCTTATGATAATAAGCATTATCGTGCTTGGTTCTCATATTGGGTACCAAAAACCAAACAAAAAATTTAACTAATTGTATAATTTTCAGGCATTTTTCTAGTTGAAACTAAAAGAATAAAATTATTGATCTGATACCACAAATATTTTTGCAGTTTATAACTTTAACGATTCTGAACTGAAAATCACTATGAAAAGGCATAAGAAATGCAGCTTTTTGCATTAAGTGGTTGTATTTTAAATCGTTTTTGTCTTTTAATTATAAAAGGCCTGGATGAAACTTCCCTTGCCAATATTTCTTAGTTACTATGTCCTTTAGCGAAATTAAAAAAAACTCTCTTTTCACGTTTTTAAACATTCTTATGATAATAAGCATTATCGTGCTTGGTTCTCATATTGGGTACCAAAAACCAAACAAAAAATTAAACTAATTTTATAATTTTCAGGCATTTTTCTAGTTTAAACTAAAAGAATAAAATTATTGATCTGATACCATAAATATTTTTGCAGTTTATAACTTTAACGATTCTGAACTGAAAACCGCTATGAAAAGACATAAGAAATGCAGCTTTTTGTATTAAGTGGTTGTATTTTAAATCGTTTTTGTCTTTTAATTAAAAAAGGCCTGGATGAAACTTCCCTTGCCAATATTTCTTAGTTACTATGTCCTTTAGCGAAATTAAAAAAAACTCTCTTTTCACGTTTTTAAACATTCTTATGATAATAAGCATTATCGTGCTTGGTTCTCATATTGGGTACCAAAAACCAAACAAAAAATTAAACTAATTTTATAATTTTCAGGCATTTTTCTAGTTTAAACTAAAAGAATAAAAATTATTGATCTGATACCATAAATATTTTTGCAGTTTATAACTTTAACGATTCTGAACTGAAAACCACTATGAAAAGACATAAGAAATGCAGCTTTTTGCATTAAGTGGTTGTATTTTATATCTTTTTTGTGTTTTAATTAAAAAAGGCCTGGATGAAACTTCCCTTGCCAATATTTCTTAGTTAATATTTCTTTTAGCGAAATTAAAAAAAAAACTATCTTTTCACGTTTTTAAACATTCTTACGATAATAAGCATTATCGTGCTTGGTTCTCATATTGGGTACCAAAAACCAAACAAAAAATTAAACTAATTTTATAATTTTCAGGCATTTTTCTATTTTAAATTAAAAGAAAATAATATTGCTCAGATACTATAAATTTTTTTGCAGTCTATAACTGTAGTGATTCTGAACTGAAAACTACTATGAAAAGACATAAAAATGCAATTTCTGATTCTATTATAAAATGTTTGGTCTTTTAATGGACAAAGGCGCTAGAACTTTTAGTGTCCATTCGGATTAGGCCACTCGTGATCTTTTTAGACCAAAGTTTCGATACGATTTAAAATACAACCACTTCATGCAAAAAACTGCGTTTCTTATGTCTTTTCATAGAGGTTTTCAGTTCAGAATCGCTAAAGTTATAAAGTGCAAAAATTTTTATGGTATCAGAGCAATAATTTTATTCTTTTAGTTTAAAATAGAAAAATGCCTGAAAATTATAAAATTAGTTTAATTTTTGTTTGGTTTTTGGTATTCAATATGAGAACTAAGCACGATAATACTTATTAGCATAATAATGCTTAAAAACGTGAAAAGAAAGCTTTTTGATTTCGCTAAAGGACGTAGTAACTATGAAATATTGGTAAGGAAAGTTACATCCAACAATCCATGTATGCCAACCGATGAGGAAATGGGAAAAGTAGCTAAACTCACTTTTAATAAATTGGCATTAGATATAGTGTTTTGTGTAGTTATGGAAAGGATCCTCGACGGAAGTAGCTCTCTGCATGCTTTAAAAGCCACAAAACTGCTATCATATTTATTGGAGAACGGAAGCAACATGGTAGTCATATGCTTCAAAGATTCTCATCCTGATGAAATAAAAATGGTTTTGAGAAAAAAGAAAACCAATGGTTTCGTAAAATATGGTTCTCTTATGCAAGAGAATATTAACCGAGATTTAGAGCTTTGGAGAAAAATATACAAAAAAAGCTGAAAGATGATGAAAACACATGTCTTTCACCCTGTTCTTTTTCCAATGCCAACTCATCTACCACTTCGAATAAGAATATACATTTTTGCACATTTTCAGAACCTCTTGACATAAAGCTTAATTCTGTAGAAAAAAACAGAAAGGTAATATCGACGAAATCAAACAAAAGACTAAAGTTGAAAAAAAAATTAATGAAGGTTTAGAGCCAGTAAAAAATAACACAGATAAAAAAACTCATCTTCAACTTCCAGAATATAGTTCCAAAAACATCAGTAGAAAGTTTTTTAATTTTGTGAAATGCCGTAGCAATCCTGAGATACTAGTAAGAGAAGTTACATCCAACAATTCATTTATGCCAACAAATCAGGCGATGGCAGAAATAGCTAAACTCACCTTTGATAATTTTGTATTACATAAGGTTATTAAAATAATAGTGAATAGAATCGAAGACTATTATTGCTTCTTACATGTTTTAAAGGCAACAAAACTGCTATGGTATTTACGTGAGAACGGAAGTCTTATGGTAGTAAAGCTCTTCCTAGATTCTTATTATGACATAATAGAAAGGGCTTTTTCACTTAAGCTCGAATACTATGATTCACCAAATAACGACATTCCTGTAGCAGAGAAAATTAACCGAGATTTAGCCTATTGGAGGAAAAATATACTAAAAAAGCTTTCAGACCAGGAAAATAAATATCTTTCAGTTTCCAATCATTGTTCTAGCGCTGAATCAACCAACACTTCAGATAAGAATGGGGATTTTCGTAAATTTTTGGAACAAAAGAATTCCAACAAAAAAGGATGGGATAGAATCTATTTCTTCAAATTTTGGCGGTCCTGTTCATGTTTCTCAAAGTGACAGTTTCACTCCAAGCTCCTATATGCCAAAATGTAGCTCCAAAAACATAAACAGAATTTTTTTAAACTTTGTTAAGACCCGTAACAATGTTGAAATTTCTGTCAGTGAAATTACATCCAGCGACCCATGCCTGCCATCCGATGAGGTCAAGGCAGAGGTGGCTGAACTCACCTTTGATTATTTAGCATTGAACACGATTGTGAAAGTAATAAAGTATAGAATAAAAGAGATGGCCAAAGGATATAAAAGCCTCAGCTATAGCTCTTTATTCACGCTTAATCATGTTTATAAGACATTAAAATTGCTATCATATTTAGTGGAAAAGGGAAGTGCTGAGGTAGCAAAATTTTGTTCAAAAAATCCTGAATTAATGGGAGCCCTAAAATTAAATTTTGAATCCTACAAGTACTATAGTTTTATGCATAAGGGTTTACTAGAGTATATTAAACAAGATATAGCGTTCTGGAGGAAAAATATATTGAAAATGCTATTAGAGCAAGAGCAACATCAAAACTCACAACACCAACCCACTCACGAGGATGTGGAATTAGACGGTGCTAACCCAATAGAGGATAAAATACCACTAAAAAACACTGAGAAGAAAGTGAGAAGAAAATCGGAAACCAAAGAGAATGAAAATTCCAGGCAAATTCTAGTACCTCCCTTTCCAAGTAACGAAGAGGTTCAGTCAAATAGTGTTATAGTATTTTCCAAAATGGAAGAACACCAAAAGACTAAGGATGTTAAATTAGAAGGTGCTGACCTAATAGAGGATAAAATACCACTCAACGATATTGAGGAGAACGACCAACACAAAGTAAAGCTACTTCAAAAGGACAAAAAAGGAAAATTGCATCCTGTAAAGAATGCTAAAAATGAAGAAAGTACTGAAAATAGGAAAAAGGACTGGGTGCATGTTTGTGCGTGGCAAAAACCAGTACCTCCCTTTCCAAGTAACGAAGAGGTTCAGTCAAATAGTGTCATAGTATTTTCCAAAATGGAAGAACACAAAAAGACTAAGGATGTTAAATTAGAAGGTGCTCACCCAATAGAGGATAAAATACCACTCAGCGACATTGAGGAGAACGCCCAACAAAAAGTAAAGCTACTTCAAAAGGACGAAGAAGGAAAATTGCATCCTGTAAATAATACTAAAAATGAAGAAAATACTGAAAATAGGAAAAAGGACTGGGTGCATGTTTGTGCGGTGCAAATGCCAGTATCTCCCTTTCCAAGTAACGATGAGGTTCTGTCAAAAAATGCCATAGTATTTTCCGAAATAGAATAACACCGAAAGTCTAAGGATGTGAAATTGGAAGGTGCTCACCCACAAGAGGATAAAATACCACTCAGCGACATTGAGGAGAACAAAGTGAAGCTACTTCAAAAGAACGAAGAAAGAAAATTGTATCCTGTAAAGAATGCTAAAAATGAAGAAAGTACTGAAAATAGGAAAAAGGATTGGGTGCATATTTGTGCAAGGCAAATTCCAGAACCTCCCTTTCCAATTAACAAAGTGGTTCAGTCAAAAAGTGCCATAGTATTTTCAGAAATGGAAGAACACCGAAAGTCTAAGGATGTTAAATTAGAAGATACTTACCCAATAGAGGATAAAATACCACTCAACGACATTGAGGAGAACGCCCAAGACAAAGTAAAGCTACTTCAAAAGAACGAAGAAGGAAAATTGCATCCTGTAAAGAATGCTAAAAATGAAGAAAGTACTGAAAATAGGAAAAAAGATTGGGTGCATGTTTGTGCGTGGCAAATGCCAGAACCTCCATTTCCAAGTAACGATGAGGTTCAGTCGAAAAATGCGATAGTATTTTCCGAAATGGAAGAACACGGAAAGTTTAAGGATGTGAAATTAGAAGATGCTCACCCAATAGAGGATAAAATACCACTCAGTGACATTGAGGAGAACGCCCAAGACAAAGTAAAACTACTTCAAAAGAACGAAGAAGGAAAATTGCATCTTGTAAAGAATGCTAAAAATGAAGAAAGTACCGAAAATAGGAAAAAGGACTGGGTGCATATTTGTGCTTGACAAATGCCAGAACCTCCATTTCCAAGTAACGATGAGGTTCAGTCGAAAAATGCGATAGTATTTTCCGAAATGGAAGAACACCGAAAGTCTAAGGATGTGAAAATAGAAGATGCTCACCCAAATGAGGATAAATTACCACTCAACGACATTGAGGAAAATGCCCAAGACAAAATAAAGCTATTTCAAAAGGACGAAGAAGAAAAAATGCATCTTGTAAAGAATGATAAGAATGAAGAAAGTACCGAAAATAGGAAAAAGGATTGGGTGCATGTTTGTACGGGGCAAATGCCAGAACCTCCATTTCCAAGTAACGATGAGGTTCAGTAAAAAATGCGATAGTATTTTCCGAAATGGAAGAACACGGAAAGTCTAAGGATATGAAATTAGAAGATGCTCAACCAATAGAGGATAAAATACCACTCAGCGACATTGAGTAGAATGCCAAAGACAAAGTAAAGCTACTTCAAAAGAACGAAGAAGGAAAATTGCATCCTGTAAAGAATGCTAAAAATGAAGAAAGTACTGAAAATAGGAAAAAGGATTGGGTGCATATTTGTGCAAGGCAAATTCCAGAACCTCCCTTTCCAATTAACAAAGAGGTTCAGTCTAAGGATGAAAGTCTAAGGATGTGAAATTAGAAGATGCTCACCCAATAGAGGATAAAATACCACTCAACGACATTGAAATTGCATCCTGTAAATAATACTAAAAATAAAGAAAATACTGAAAATAGGAAAAGGATTGGGTGCATGTTTGTGCAAGGCGAATTCCAGAACCTCCCTTTCCAATTAACAAAGAGGTTTAGTATTTTCCGAAATGGAAGAACACCGAAAGTCTAAGGATGTGAAATCAGAAGATGCTCACCCAATAGAGGATAAAATACCACTCAGTGACATTGAGGAGAACACCCAAGACAAAATAAAGCTACTTCAAAAGGACAAAAAAGGAAAAATGCATCCTGTAAAGAATGCTAAAAATGAAGAAAGTACGGAAAATAGGAAAAAGGATTGGGTGCATGTTTGTACAAGGCAAATTCCATAACCTCCCTTTCCAAGTAACAAAGAGGTTCTGTCAAAAAGTGCCATAGTATTTTCCGAAATGGAAGAAGACCGAAAGTCTAAGGATGCGAAATTGGAAGGTGCTCACTCAATAGAGGATCAAATACCCCTCAACGACATTGAGGAAAATGCCTAAGACAAAATAAAGCTATTTCAAAAGGACGAAGACGAAAAATCGCATCCTGTAAAGAATGCTAAAAATAAAGAAAGTACTGAAAATAGGAAAAAGGATTGGGTGCATGTTGGTGCGTGTTTGGAAGGGATGGTGGTGGGCTTGGTAGCTGCGTTGTTGGCTTATCGAAGATGGGGTTGAGGTACCAGTACTAGTTGTAGTAGTAGTAGTAGTAGTAGTAGTAGTAGTAGAAGTAGTAACAGTAGCAGTAGTATCAGTTGTAGTAGTGGTAGTAGTAATAGTGTTAGTAGTAGTTGTAGAAGTAGTATTAGTAGTAGAAGAGGCAGCTTTAGCAGTTGAAGTAGTAGTAGTACTATCTGTATCAGTAGTAGTAGCAGTAGCAATAGTAATAGTAGCAGTAGTAGTAGCAGTCGTAGTAGTAGTAGTACTGAAAATAGGAAAAAAAATTGGGTGCATGTTTGTGCGTGGCAAATGCCAGAACCTCGATTTCCAAGTAACGATGAGGTTCAGTCAAAAAATGCAATAGTATTTTCCGAAATGGAAGAACACGGAAAGTCTAAGGATGTGAAATTAGAAGATGCTCACCCAATAGAGGATAAAATACCACTCAGTGACATTGAGGAGAACGTCCAAGACAAAGTAAAGCTACTTCAAAAGAACGAAGAAGGAAAATTGCATCTTGTAAAGAATGCTAAAAATGAAGAAAATAGGAAAAAGGACTGGGTGCATGTTTGTGCGTGGCAAATGCCAGTACCTCCATTTCCATGTAGCGATGAGGTTCAGTCAAAAACTGCCATAGTATTTTCCGAAATGGAAGAACAAGAGACTGAAAAAAAAACGCTAGGATAGGGATCGATCCCATAACTTCACTCAAGCATTTCGGCTAACCCAACTCAAGTGAACATCAGATCCCCATTGCCGACCTGACATTTTAATAAATAATAATTAACTGTAACTTAATTATTCTTGGTTCATGGACATTATTACAGCCAAGATTCAAACAAGATTTTCTATATACTAATTAGCAATACAGTAATTTTTTATCCCTGTTCACACCGATAACACTTTGATAAAAAGGGTAACTTCAAAGGGTAACTTCATTTGTTGATATAACCAGTTTTAGCCGTTAACATTCATTCATGTAGGACAACTCCCTGCATGATCTCTGAATAATGTAGTCAAAATATATGTGACACGTTTGTGATACTAGCCACCTCTATATTGGCAATTACTTATAAAGCCTTTATCTTAAAGAAGGCATTTGCAGAATTTAGTAACCTTTAGGGGCTGCCTGAATAATATTGCCCCTGGAGGTATATTTTCATAACTCTTTAATTTGATTAAAATAACTAAGCGATCGAATGGACCGTCTTCCATCTTTCTAAAATCATTTGTTCTATACGAAGAAGGAGAAAAGTTTACAAAGTGTGCAATATTTTATAAACAATAAGTCAATTTTTGGGTTATTGGCTTCTTTTTGTTCTTCAGTATAAAGATGTTCGCATTTATTATAAATCAAATGTAACCTTGTATGACGGCATATATAACACAGATCTCTTTTCTTCTCCCTGTTATCAGTAACTATGACATAGACTTCGGTCGATGCTGTTAGTTTGCTAGCTACCGCTCCAAACCGCATGAATACGTGAAACATGAAAATCTTACAACACTTTCTATAAAAACCTATATGCCCCCAGGGTTAAACTTACAAACCTTGCCCAGAGGGCTGTAGGGGGAGTTTCATCCTCAAAGACATAAATTTCCAGACCTTTCAACTGGGTTGAAAATTGGACAGGTTATCTTGAATGCCCCTTTTATGGAGAAGGACAATTCGTTATTTATTTCGGAGGGAAGGAAATACCCCTGTCCGTGAAGACAGTTTTATCAAAGTGTTATCATCGGTGTTTGAATCTTGGCTGTAATAATGTCCATGAACCAAGAATAATTAAGTTAATTATTATTTATTAAAATGTCAGGTCGGCAATGGCTGTAATAATGTCCATGAACCAGGAATAATCAAGTTACAGTTAATTATTATTTATTAAAATGTCAGGTCGGCAATGGAGATCTGATGTTCACTTGAGTTGGGTTAGCCGAAATGTTGAAAAGTAATTGCCAATATAGAGGTGGCTAGTATCACAAACGTGTCACATATGATACAGATAGTACTACTACTACTTCAACTTCTACAGCTACCTCTTCTACTACTAATGGTTCTTCTCCTACTACTACATACTACTACTACTACTACCACTACAACTGATACTACTTCTACTACTACTGCTACTACTACTACAACTAGTACTGGTACCTCAACCCCATATTCGATAAGCAAACGCAGCTGCCAAGCCCACTGCCATCCCTTCCAAACACGCACCAACATGCAGCCAATCTTTTTTCCTATTTTCAGTACTTTCTTCATTCCTATCATTCTTTACAAGATGCATTTTTCCTTCTTCGTCCTTTTGAAATAGCTTTACTTTGTCTTGGGAGTTCTCCTCAATGTCGTTGAGTGGTATTTTATCTTTTATTGGGTGAGCATCTTCTAATTTCTCATCCTTAGAGTTTCGGTTTTCTTCCATTTCGGAATATTCTATGCCACTTTTTGACTGAACGTCTTAGTTACTTGGAAAGGGAGTCTCTGGAATTTGCCTTGTACAAACATACACCGAATCCTTTTTCCTATTTTCAGTACTTTCTTCATTTTTAGCATTCTTTACAGGATGCATTTTTCCTTCTTCGTCCTTTTGAAGTAGCTTTATTTTGTCTTGGGCATTTTCCTCAATGTCGTTGAGTGGTAATTTATCCTCATTTGGGTGAGGATCTTCTAATTTCACATCCTTAGACTTTCGGTGTTCTTCCATTTCGGAAAATACTATGGCAGTTTTTGACTGAACCTCATCGCTACATGGAAATGGAGGTACTGGCATTTGCCACGCACAAACATGCACCCAGTCCTATTTTCTATTTTCGGTACTTTCTTCATTTTTAGCATTCTTTACAAGATGCAATTTTCCTTCTTCGTTGTTTTGAAGTAGCTTTACTTTGTCTTGGGCGTTCTCCTCAATGTCACTGAGTGGTATTTTATCCTGTATTGGGTGAGCATCTTCTAATTTCACATCCTTAGACTTTCCGTGTTCTTCCATTTCGGAAAATACTATTGCATTTTTTGACTGAACCTCATCGTTACTTGGAAATGGAGGTTCTGGCATTTGCCACGCACAAACATGCACCCAATTTTTTTCCTATTTTCAGTACTACTACTACTACGACTGCTACTACTACTGCTACTATTACTATTGCTACTGCTACTACTACTGATACAGATAGTACTACTACTACTTCAACTGCTAAAGGTGCCTCTTCTACTACTAATGCTACTACTACTACTACTACTAACACTACTACTACTACTACAACTGATACTACTGTTACTACTACTACTACTACTACTACTGCTACTACTACTACTACTACTACTACTACTACTACTTCTACTACTACAACTAGTACTGGTACCTCAGCCCCATCTTCGATAAGCCAACACAGCTGCCAAGCCCACCACCATCCCTTCCAAACACGCACCAACATGCACCCAATCTTTTTTCCTATTTTCAGTACTTTCTTCATTTCTAGCATTCTTTACAGGATGCAATTTTCCTTCTTCGTTCTTTTGAAGTAGCTTTACTTTGTTCTCCTCAATGTCGCTTAGTGGTATTTTATCCTCTTTTAGGTGAGCATCTTCTAATTTCGCATCCTTAGACTTTCGGTGTTCTTCCAAATCGGAAAATACTATGGCATTTTTTGACTGAACCTCTTTGTTAATTGGAAAGGGAGGTTCTGGAATTTGCCTTGCACAAACATGCACCGAATCCTTTTTCCTATTTTCAGTATTTTCTTCATTTTTAGTATTATTTACAGGATGCAATTTTCCTTCTTCGTCCTTTCGAAGTAGCTTTACTTTTTGTTGGGCGTTCTCCTCAATGTCGTTGAGTGGTATTTTATCCTCTATTGGGTGAGCACCTTCTAATTTAATATCCTTAGTCTTTTTGTGCTCTTCCATTTTGGAAAATACTATGACACTATTTGACTGAACCTCTTCGTTACTTGGAAAGGGAGGTACTGGTTTTTGCCACGCACAAACATGCACCCAGTCCTTTTTCCTATTTTCAGTACTTTCTTCATTTTTAGCATTCTTTACAGGAGGCAATTTTTCTTTTTTGTCCTTTTGAAGTAGCTTTACTTTGTCTTGGTCGTTCTCCTCAATGTCACTGAGTGGTATTTTATCCTCTATTGGGTGAGCATCTTCTGATTTCACATCCTTATACTTTCGGTGTTCTTCCATTCCGGAAAATACTATGGCATTTTTTGACTGAACCTCTTTGTTAATTGGAAAGGGAGGTTCTGGAATTTGCCTTGCACAAACATGCACCCAATCCTTTTTCCTATTTTCAGTATTTTCTTCATTTTTAGTATTATTTGCAATATGCAATTTTCCTACTTCGTCCTTTTGTAGTAGCTTTACTTTTTGTTGGGTGTTCTCCTCAATGTCGTTGAGTGGTATTTTATCTATTGGGTGAGCACCTTCTAATTTAACATCCTTAGTCTTTTTGTGTTCTTCCATTTTGGAAAATACTATGACACTATTTGACTGAACCTCTTCGTTACTTGGAAAGGGAGGTACTGGTTTTTGCCACGCACAAACATGCACCCAATCCTTTTTCCTATTTTCTGTACTTTCTTCATTTTAGCATTCTTTACAGGATGCAATTTTCCTTTTTTTTCCTTTTGGAGTAGCTTTACTTTGTCTTGGGCGTTCTCCTCAATGTCGTTGAGTGGTATTTTATCATCTATTGTGTGAGCATCTTCTAATTTCTCATCCTTAGACTTTCGGTGTTCTTCCATTTCGGAAAACTCTATGGCACTTTTTGACTGAACCTCTTTGTTACTTGGAAAGGGAGGTGCTGGAATTTGCCTTGCACAAACATGCACCCAATCCTTTTTCCTATTTTCAGTACTTTCTTCATTTTTATCATTCTTTATAGGATGAAATTTCCGTTCTTCGTTCTTTTGAAGTAGCTTTACTTTGTCTTGGGCGTTCTCCTCAATGTCGCTGAGTGGTAATTTATCCTCATTTGGGTGAGCATCTTCTAATTTCACATCCGTAGACTTTCGGTGTTCTTCCATTTCGGAAAATACTATGGCATTTTTTGACTGAACCTCATCGTTACTTGGAAATGGAGGTACTGGCATTTGCCACGTAACAACATGCACCCAATCTTTTTTCCTATTTTCAGTACTTTCTTCATTCCTATCATTCTTTACAGGATGCATTTTTTCTTGTTCGTCCTTTTGAAATAGGTTTATATTGTCTTGGGCATTTTCCTCAATATCGCTGAGGGGTATTTGATCATCTATTGAGTGAGCACCTTCCAATTTCTCATCCTTAGACTTTCGGTGTTCTTCCATTTCGGAAAATACTATCGCATTTTTTGACTGAACCTCATCGCTACATGGAAATGGAGGTACTGGCATTTGCCACGCACAAACATGCACCCAGTCCTTTTTCCTATTTTCGGTACTTTCTTCATTTCTAGCATTCTTTACAGGATGCAATTTTCCTTCTTCGTTCTTTTGAAGTAGCTTTACTTTGTCTTGGGCGTTCTCCTCAATGTCACTGAGTGGTATTTTATCCTCTATTGGGTGAGCATCTTCTAATTTCTCATCCTTAGACTTTCCGTGTTCTTCCATTTCAGAAAATACTATCGCATTTTTTGACTGAACCTCATCGTTACTTGGAAATGGAGGTTCTGGCATTTGCCACGCACAAATATGCACCCAATTCTTTTTCCTATTTTCAGTACTTTCTTCATTTTTAGCATTCTTTACAGGATGCAATTTTCCTTCTTCGTTCTTTTGAAGTAGCTTTACTTTGTTCTCCTCAATGTCGCTGAGTGGTATTTTATCCTCGTTGTAGCTTTACTTTGTCTTGGGTTTTCTCCTCAATGTCACTGAGTTGTATTTCATCCTCTCTTGGGTGAGCATCTTCTGATTTCAAATCCTTATACTTTCGGTGTTCTTCCATTTCGGAAAGTACTATGGCATTTTTTGACTGAACCTCTTTGTTAATTGGAAAGGGAGGTTCTGGAATTCGCCTTGCACAAACATGCACCCAATCCTTTTTCCTATTTTCAGTATTTTCTTCATTTTTAGTATTATTTACAGGATGCAATTTTCCTACTTCGTCCTTTTGAAGTAGCTTTACTTTTTGTTGGGTCTTCTCCTCAATGTCGTTGAGTGGTATTTTATCTATTGGGTGAGCACCTTCTAATTTAACATCCTTAGTCTTTTTGTGTTCTTCCATTTTGGAAAATACTATGACACTATTTGACTGAACCTCTTCGTTACTTGGAAAGGGAGGTACTGGTTTTTGCCACGCACAAATATACACCCAATCCTTTTTCCAATTTTCAGTACTTTCTTCATTCTTATCATTCTTTACAAGATGCATTTTTTCTTTTTCGTCCTTTTGAAATAGCTTTATTTTGTCTTGGGCATTTTCCTCAATGTCGTTGAGGGGTATTTGATCCTCTATTGAGTGAGCACCTTCCAATTTCTCATCCTTAGAGTTTCGGTCTTCTTCCATTTCGGAATATACTATGGCACTTTTTGACTGAACGTCGTTGTTACTTGGAAAGGGAGGTTCTGGAATTTGCCTTTCAAAAACATGCACAGACTGCTTTTTCATATTTTCGGTCCTGTCTTCATTCTTAGCATTCTTTACAAGATGAAATTTCCGTTCTTCGTTCTTTTGAAGTAGCTTTACTTTGTCTTGGGTGTTCTCCTCAATGTCGCTGAGTGGTAATTTATCCTCATTTGGGTGAGCTTCTTCTAATTCCCATCCTTAGACTTTCGGTGTTCTTCCATTTCGGAAAATACTATCGCATTTTTTGACTGAACCTAATCGCTACATGGAAATGGAGGTACTGGCATTTGCCACGCACAAACATGCGCCCAGTCCTTTTTCCTATTTTCGGTACTTTCTTCATTTTTAGCATTCTTTACAAGATGCAATTTTCCTTCTTCGTTCTTTTGAAGTAGCTTTACTTTGTCTTGGGCGTTCTCCTCAATGTCACTGAGTGGTATTTTATCCTCTATTGGGTGAGCATCTTCTAATTTCTCATCCTTAGACTTTCGGTGTTCTTCCATTTCGGAAAATACTATCGCATTTTTTGACTGAACCTCATCGTTGCTTGGAAATGGAGGTTCTGGCATTTGCCACGCACAAACATGCGCCCAATTTTTTTTCCTATTTTCAGTACTACTACTACTACGACTGCTGCTATTACTACTGCTATTGCTACTGCTACTACTACTGATACAGATAGTACTATTACTGCTTCAACTGCTAAAGCTGCCTCTTCTAATACTAATGCTACTTCTACTGCTACTACTAATATTACAACTATTACTTGTATTGCCGTAGCTAATTCTATTACTACTACTAAAACTGCTGCTACTACTACTACTATAGTTACCATTAATAATACAATATCTGCTACAGATACTACCACAGAAGCTGTTGTCACTAAAGCTGCTAATGCTATTACTACTACTAGTACTGGTACCTCAGCCCCATCTTCGATAAGCCAACGCAGCTGCCAAGCCCACCACCATCCCTTCCAAACACGCACCAACATGCACCCAATCTTTTTCCTATTTTCAGTACTTTCTTCATTTTTAGCATTCTTTACAGGAAGCAATTTTCCTTCTTGGTTCTTTTGAAGTAGCTTTACTTTGTCTTGGGCGTTCTCCTCAATGTTGCTGATAGTATTTTATCCTCTTTTGGGTGAGCATCTTCTAATTTCGCATCCTTAGACTTTCGGTGTTCTTCCATTTCGGAAAATACTATGGCATTTTTTGACTGAACCACTTTGTTAATTGGAAAGGGAGGTTCTGGAATTTGCCTTGCACAAACATGCACCCAATCCTTTTTCTTATTTTTAGTATTTTCTTCATTTTTAGTATTATTTACAGGATGCAATTTTCCTTCTTCATCCTTTTGAAGTAGCTTTACTTTTTGTTACGCGTTCTCCTCAATGTCGTTGAGTGGTATTTTATCCTCTATTGGGTGAGCACCTTTTAATTTAACATCCTTAGTCTTTTTGTGTTCTTATATTTTGGAAAATACTATGACACTATTTGACTGAACCTCTTCGTTACTTGGAAAGGGAGGTACTGGTTTTGGCCACGCACAAACATGCACCCAGTCCTTTTTCCTATTTTCCGTACTTTCTTCATTTTTAGCATTCTTTACAGGATGCATTTTTTCTTCTTCGTCCTTTTGAAATAGCTTTATTTTGTCTTGGGCATTTTCCTCAATGTCACTGAGGGGTATTTGATCCTCTATTGAGTGAGCACCTTCTGATTTCACATCCTTAGACTTTCGGTGTTCTTCCATTTCGGAAAATACTGAACCTCTTTGTTAATTGGAAAGGGAGGTTCTGGAATTCGCCTTGCACAAACATGCACCCAATCCTTTTCCTATTTTCAGTGTTTTCTTCATTTTTAGTATTATTTACAGGATGCAATTTTCCTACTTCCTCCTTTTGAAGTAGCTTTACTTTTTGTTGGGCGTTCTCCAATTTTCAGTACTTTCTTCATTTTTAGCATTCTTTACAGGATGCAATTTTCCTTCTTCGTTCTTTTGAAGTAGCTTTATTTTGTCTTGGGCATTTTCCTCAATGTCGTTGAGGGGTATTTGATCCTCTATTGAGTGAGCACCTTCCAATTTCACATCCTTAGACTTTCCGGTGTTGTTCCATTTCTGAAAGTTCTATGGCACTATTTGACTGAACCTCTTTGTTACTTGGAAAAGGAGGTACTGGAATTTGCCTTGTAAAAACATGCACCCAATCCTTTTTCCTATTTTCAGTACTTTCTTCATTCCTATCATTCTTTACAAGATGCATTTTTTCTTCTTCGTCCTTTTGAATTAGGTTTATTTTGTCTTGGGTATTTTCCTCAATGTCGTTGAGGGGTATTTTATCCTCATTTGGGTGAGCATCTTCTATTTTCACATCCTTAGACTTTCGGTGTTCTTCCATTTCGGAAAACATAATCGCATTTTTTTACTGAACCTCATCGTTACATGGAAATTGCGGTACTGGCATTTGCCAAGCACAAATATGCACCCAGTCCTTTTTCCTATTTTCGGTACTTTCTTCATTTTTAGCATTCTTTACAAGATGCAATTTTACTTCTTCGTTCTTTTGAAGTAGCTTTACTTTGTCTTGGGCGTTCTCCTCAATGTCACTGAGTGGTATTTTATCCTCTATTGGGTGAGCATCTTCTAATTTCACATCCTTAAACTTTCCGTGTTCTTCCATTTCGGAAAATACTATCGCATTTTTCGACTGAACCTCATCGTTACTTGGAAATGGAGGTTCTGGCATTTGCCACGCACAAACATGCACCCAATCCTTTTTCCTATTTTCAGTACTTTCTTCATTCTTAGCATTCTTTACAAGATGCAAATTTTCTTCTTCGTTCTTTTGAAATAGCTTTATTTTGTCTTGGGCATTTTCCTCAATGTCGTTGAGGGGTATTTGATCCTCTATTGAGTAAGTATCTTCTAATGTAACATCCTTAGACTTTCGGTGTTCTTCCATTTCTGAAAATACTATGGCACTATTTGACTGAACCACTTTGTTAATTGGAAAGGGAGGTTCTGGAATTTGCCTTGCACAAACATGCACCCAATCCTTTTTCCTATTTTAAGTACTTTCTTCATTTTTAGCATTCTTTACAGGATGCAATTTTCCTTCTTCGTTCTTTTGAAGTAGCTTTACTTTGTTCTCCTCAATGTCGCTGAGTGGTATTTTATCCTCTTTTGGGTGAGCATCTTCTAATTTCGCATCCTTAGACTTTCGGTGTTCTTCCATTTCGGAAAATACTATGGTATTTTTTTCACTGAACCTCTTTGTTAATTGGAAAGGGAGGTTCTGGAATTTGCCTTGCACAAACATGCACCCAAGCCTTTTTCCTATTTTCAGTATTTTCTTCATTTTTAGTATTATTTACAGGATGCAATTTTCCTTCTTCGTCATTTTGAAGTAGCTTTACTTTTTGTTGGGCGTTCTCCTCAATGTCGTTGAGTGGTATTTTATCCTCTATTGGGTGAGCACCTTCTAATTTAACATCCTTAGTTTTTTGTGTTCTTCCATTTTGGAAAATACTATGACACTATTAGACTGAACCTCTTCGTCACTTTGAAAGGGAGGTACTGGTTTTTGCCACGCACAAACATGCACCCAGTCCTTTTTCCTATTTTCCGTACTTTCTTCATTTTTAGCATTCTTTACAGGATGCAATTTTCCTTTTTTGTCCTTTTGAAGTAGCTTTACTTTGTCTTGGGCGTTCTCCACAATGTCACTGAGTGGTATTTTATCCTCTATTGGGTGAGCATCTTCTGATTTCACATCCTTAGACTTTCGGTGTTCTTCCATTTCAGAAAATACTATGGCAATTTTGACTGAACCTCTTTGTTAATTGGAAAGGGAGGTTCTGGAATTTGCCTTGTAAAAACATGCACCCAATCCTTTTTCCTATTTTCAGTACTTTCTTCATTCTTAGTATTCTTTACAAGATGCATTTTTTCTTCTTCGTCCTTTTGAAATAGCTTTATTTTGTCTTGGGCATTTTCCTCAATGTCGTTGAGTGGTATTTTATCTATTGGGTGAGCACCTTCTAATTTAATATCCTTTGTCTTTTTGTTTTCTTCCATTTTGGAAAATACTATGACACTATTTCACTGAACCTCTTCGTTACTTGGAAAGGGAGGTACTGGTTTTTGCCACGCACAAATATACACCCAATCCTTTTTCCAATTTTCAGTACTTTCTTCATTTTTAGCATTCTTTACAGGATGCAATTTCCGTATCTCGTTCTTTTGAAGTAGCTTTACTTTGCCTTGGGCGTTCTCCTCAATGTCGTTGAGTGATATTTTATCCTCTATTGGGTGAGCATCTTCTAATTTCATATCCTTGGACTTTCCGGTGTTGTTCCATTTCGGAAATGGAGGTTCTGGCATTTGCCACGCACAAACATGCACCCAATTTTTTTTCCTATTTTCAGTACTGCTACTACTACGACTGCTACTACTACTGCTAATATTACTATTGCTACTGCTACTACTACTGATACAGATATTACTACTACTACTTCAACTGCTAAAGCTGCCTCTTCTACTACTAATGCTACTTCTACTACTACTACTAACACTACTACTACTACTACTACTACAACTGATGCTACTGCTACTACTACTACTGCTACTACTACTACTACTACTACTACTACTACTAATACTAATACTACTACTACTACTACAACTAGTACTGGTACCTCAACCCCATCTTCGATAAGCCAATGCAGCTGCCAAGCCCACCGCCACCCCTCCCAACCACGCACCAACATGCAGCCAATCCTTTTTCCTATTTTTAGTACTTTCTTCATTTTTAGCATTCTTTACAGGATGCAATTTTCCTTCTTCGTTCTTTTGAATTAGCTTTACTTTGTCTTGGGCGTTCTCCTCAATGTCGTTGAGTGATATTTTATCCTCTATTGGGTGAGCATCTTCTAATTTCACATCCTTAGAGTTTCGGTGTTCTTCCATTTCGGAAAATACTATGGCATTTTTTGACTGAACCTCGTCGTTACTTGGAAATGGAGGTTCTGGCATTTGCCACGCACAAACATGCACCCAATTTTTTTTCCTATTTTCAGTACTACTACTACTACGACTGCTACTACGACTGCTGCTATTACTATTGCTACTGCTACTACTACTGATACAGATAGTACTACTACTACTTCAACTGCTACAGCTGCTTCTGCTAATACTAATGCTACTTCTGCTACTACTACTAACACTACTACTACTACTACTACTACAACTGATGCTACTGCTACTACTACTACTGCTACTACTACTACTACTACTACTACTACTAATACTAATACTACTACTACTACTACAACTAGTACTGGTACCTCAACCCCATCTTCGATAAGCCAATGCAGCTGCCAAGCCCACCGCCACCCCTCCCAACCACGCACCAACATGCAGCCAATCCTTTTTCCTATTTTTAGTACTTTCTTCATTTTTAGCATTCTTTACAGGATGCAATTTTCCTTCTTCGTTCTTTTGAAGTAGCTTTACTTTGTCTTGGGCGTTCTCCTCAATGTCGCTGAGTGGTAATTTATCCTCATTTGGGTGAGCATCTTCTAATTCCACATCCTTAGACTTTCGGTGTTCTTCCATTTCTGAAAGTTCTATGGCACTATTTGACTGAACCTCTTTGTTAATTGGAAAGGGAGGTTCTGGAATTTGCCTTGCACAAACAAGCACCCAATCCTTTTTCCTATTTTCAGTACTTTCTTCATTTTTAGCATTCTTTTCAGGATACAATTCTCTTTCTTCGTTCTTTTGAAGTAGCTTCACTTCGTTTTCCTCAATGTCGTTGAGGGGTATTTGATCCTCTATGGAGTGAGCACCTTCCAATTTTACATCCTTAGACTTTCGGTGTTCTTCTATTTCGGAATATACTATGGCACTTTTTGACAGAACCTTTTTGTTACTTGGAAAGGGAGATACTGGCATTTGCCTTGAATTTTCATTCTCTTTGGTTTCCGATTTTCTTCTCACTTTCTTCTCAGTGTTTTTTAGTGGTATTTTATCCTCTATTGGGTTAGCACCGTCTAATTCCACATCCTCGTGAGTGGGTTGGTGTTGTGAGTTTTGATGTTGCTCTTGCTCTAATAGCATTTTCAATATATTTTTCCTCCAGAACGCTATATCTTGTTTAATATACTCTAGTAAACCCTTATGCATAAAACTATAGTACTTGTAGGATTCAAAATTTAATTTTAGGGCTCCCATTAATTCAGGATTTTTTGAACAAAATTTTGCTACCTCAGCACTTCCCTTTTCCACTAAATATGATAGCAATTTTAATGTCTTATAAACATGATTTAGCGTGAATGAAGAGCTATAGCTGAGGCTTTTATATCCTTTGGCCATCTCTTTTATTCTATACTTTATTACTTTCACAATCGTGTTCAATGCTAAATAATCAAAGGTGAGTTCAGCCACCTCTGCCATGACCTCATCGGATGGCAGGCATGGGTCGCTGGATGTAATTTCCCTGACAGAAATTTCAACATTGTTACGGGTCTTAACAAAGTTTAAAAAAATTCTGTTTATGTTTTTGGAGCTACATTTTGGCATATAGGAGCTTGGAGTGAAACTGTCACTTTGAGAAACATGAACAGGACCGCCAAAATTTGAAGAAATAGATTCTATCCCATCCTTTTTGTTGGAATTCTTTTGTTCCAAAAATTTACAAAAATCCCCATTCTTATCTGAAGTGTTGGTTGATTCAGCGCTAGAACAATGATTGGAAACTGAAAGATATTTATTTTCCTGGTCTGAAAGCTTTTTTAGTATATTTTTCCTCCAATAGGCTAAATCTCGGTTAATTTTCTCTGCTACAGGAATGTCGTTATTTGGTGAATCATAGTATTCGAGCTTAAGTGAAAAAGCCCTTTCTATTATGTCATAATAAGGATCTAGGAAGAGCTTTACTACCATAAGACTTCCGTTCTCACATAAATACCATAGCAGTTTTGTTGCCTTTAAAACATGTAAGAAGCAATAATAGTCTTCGATTCTATTCACTATTATTTTAATAACCTTATGTAATACAAAATTATCAAAGGTGAGTTTAGCTATTTCTGCCATCGCCTGATTTGTTGGCATAAATGAATTGTTGGATGTAACTTCTCTTACTAGTATCTCAGGATTGCTACGGCATTTCACAAAATTAAAAAACTTTCTACTGATGTTTTTGGAACTATATTCTGGAAGTTGAAGATGAGTTTTTTTATCTGTGTTATTTTTTACTGGCTCTAAACCTTCATTATTTTTTTTTTTCAACTTTAGTCTTTTGTTTGATTTCGTCGATATTACCTTTCTGTTTTTTTTTCTACAGAATTAAGCTTTATTTCAAGAGGTTCTGAAAATGTGCAAAAATGTATATTCTTATTCGAAGTGGTAGATGAGTTGGCATTGGAAAAAGAACAGGGTGAAAGACATGTGTTTTCATCATCTTTCAGCTTTTTTTGTATATTTTTTCTCCAAAGCTCTAAATCTCGGTTAATATTCTCTTGCATAAGAGAACCATATTTTACGAAACCATTGGTTTTCTTTTTTCTCAAAACCCTTTTTATTTCATCAGGATGAGAATCTTTGAAGCATATGACTACCATGTTGCTTCCGTTCTCCAATAAATATGATAGCAGTTTTGTGGCTTTTAAAACATGCAGAGAGCTACTTCCGTCGAGGATCCTTTCCATAACTACACAAAACACTATATCTAATGCCAATTTATTAAAAGTGAGTTTAGCTACTTTTGCCATTTCCTCATCGGTTGGCATACATGGATTGTTGGATGTAACTTTCCTTACCAATATTTCATAGTTACTACGTCCTTTAGCGAAATCAAAAAGCTTTCTTTTCACATTTTTAAGCATTATTATGCTAATAAGTATTATCGTGCTTAGTTCTCATATTGAATACCATAAACCAACCAAAAAATTAAACTAATTTTATAATTTTCAGGCATTTTTATAATTTAAATTAAAAGAATAAAATTGTTGCTCAGATACCATAAATCTTTTTGTAGTTTATAACTTAAACGATTCTGAACTGAAAACCACTATGAAAAGGCATAAGAAATGCAGCTTTTTGAATTAAGTGGTTGTATTTAAAATCTTTTTTGTCTTTTAATTGAAAAAGGCCTGGATGAAACTTCCCTTGCCAATATTACTTAGTTTACTTTAGCGAAATTAAAAAAAAACTCTCTTTTCACGTTTTTAAACATTCTTATTACAATAAGCATTATCGTGCTTGGTTCTCATATTGGGTACCAAAAACCAACCAAAAAATTAAACTAATTTTATAATTTTCAGGCATTTTTCTAGTTTGAACTAAAAGTATAATATTATTTATCTGATACCATAAATATTTTTGCAGTTTATAACTTTAACGATTCTGAACTGAAAACCACTATGAAAAGGCATAAGAAATGCAGCTTTTTGCATTAAGTGGTTGTATTTAAAATCTTTTTTGTCTTTTAATTGAAAAAGGCCTGGATGAAACTTCCCTTGCCAATATTACTTAGTTTACTTTAGCGAAATTAAAAAAAATCTTTTATTCTATACTCAATTACTTTCACAATCGTGTTCAATGCTAAATAATCAAAGGTGAGTTCAGCCACCTCTGCCATGACCTCATCGGATGGCAGGCATGGGTCGCTGGATGTAATTTCCCTGACAGAAATTTCAACATTGTTACGGGTCTTAACAAAGTTTAAAAAAATTCTGTTTATGTTTTTGGAGCTACATTTTGGCATATAGGAGCTTGGAGTGAAACTGCCACTTTGAGAAACATGAACAGGACCGCCAAAATTTGAAAAAATAGATTCTATCCCATCCTTTTTGTTGGAATTCTTTTGTTCCAAAAATTTACAAAAATCCCCATTCTTATCTGAAGTGTTGGTTGATTCAGCGCTAGAACAATGATTGGAAACTGAAAGATATTTATTTTCCTGGTCTGAAAGCTTTTTTAGTATATTTTTCCTCCAATAGGCTAAATCTCGGTTAATTTTCTCTGCTACAGGAATGTCGTTATTTGGTGAATCATAGTATTCGAGCTTAAGTGAAATAGCCCTTTCTATTATGTCATAATAAGGATCTAGGCAGAGCTTTACTACCATAAGACTTCCGTTCTCACATAAATACCATAGCAGTTTTGTTGCCTTTAAAACATGTAAGAAGCAATAATAGTCTTCGATTCTATTCACTATTATTTTAATAACCTTATGTAATACAAAATTATCAAAGGTGAGTTTAGCTATTTCTGCCATCGCCTGATTTGTTGGCATAAATGAATTGTTGGATGTAACTTCTCTTACTAGTATCTCAGGATTGCTACGGCATTTCACAAAATTAAAAAACTTTCTACTGATGTTTTTGGAACTATATTCTGGAAGTTGAAGATGAGTTTTTTTATCTGTGTTATTTTTTACTGGCTCTAAACCTTCATTATTTTTTTTTTTCAACTTTAGTCTTTTGTTTGATTTCGTCGATATTACCTTTCTGTTTTTTTTCTACAGAATCAAGCTTTATGTCAAGAGGTTCTGAAAATGTGCAAAAATGTATATTCTTATTCGAAGTGGTAGATGAGTTGGCATTGGAAAAAGAACAGGGTGAAAGACATGTGTTTTCATCATCTTTCAGCTTTTTTTGTATATTTTTTCTCCAAAGCTCTAAATCTCGGTTAATATTCTCTTGCATAAGAGAACCATATTTTACGAAACCATTGGTTTTCTTTTTTCTCAAAACCATTTTTATTTCATCAGGATGAGAATCTTTGAAGCATATGACTACCATGTTGCTTCCGTTCTCCAATAAATATGATAGCAGTTTTGTGGCTTTTAAAGCATGCAGAGAGCTACTTCCGTCGAGGATCCTTTCCATAACTACACAAAACACTATATCTAATGCCAATTTATTAAAAGTGAGTTTAGCTACTTTTCCCATTTCCTCATCGGTTGGCATACATGGATTGTTGGATGTAACTTTCCTTACCAATATTTCATAGTTACTACGTCCTTTAGCGAAATCAAAAAGCTTTCTTTTCACGTTTTTAAGCATTATTATGCTAATAAGTATTATCGTGCTTAGTTCTCATATTGAATACCATAAACCAACCAAAAAATTAAACTAATTTTATAATTTTCAGGCATTTTTCTAATTTAAATTAAAAGAATAAAATTGTTGCTCAGATACCATAAATCTTTTTGTAGTTTATAACTTAAACGATTCTGAACTGAAAACCACTATGAAAAGGCATAAGAAATGCAGCTTTTTGAATTAAGTGGTTGTATTTAAAATCTTTTTTGTCTTTTAATTGAAAAAGGCCTGGATGAAACTTCCCTTGCCAATATTACTTAGTTTACTTTAGCGAAATTAAAAAAAAACTCTCTTTTCACGTTTTTAAACATTCTTATTACAATAAGCATTATCGTGCTTGGTTCTCATATTGGGTACCAAAAACCAACCAAAAAATTAAACTAATTTTATAATTTTCAGGCATTTTTCTAGTTTAAACTAAAAGAATAAAATTATTGATCTGATACCATAAATATTTTTGCAGTTTATAACTTTAACGATTCTGAACTGAAAACCACTATGAAAAGGCATAAGAAATGCAGCTTTTTGCATTAAAGCCCCATTTTTAAATCCACTAATCCCTTTTCAAAGTTAATGGGTTAATCAAACATTTTTAAAATCCTGTAAAATATGAAAAAGTGATAAAATATGCTAGATAAGAAAGTCACGAAGATCCTAGAAAAATCCCAAAAATTTGACATCGCAAAAGTTTAATCATTTGCTTTGACTAATCATTTGCTTATGACAACAGCATACAATTATGCCTGTTGAGAAGGAAACATGGCAAGAAAGCAATTCTTATATCTACTTCATAGTATGCAGAAAAATTTTAGATGATCTTTCCTTCTCAAGAATTTCGTTAGCCCTATAAAACCCCATTGCTTACACAGATTTTAAATTCATATATTTGAATATTTTTCCCCGTACACAAAGCATTATGACACATTTTAAAATATTCTTGAAAAATCACTTGAAAAATCGAGTATTCCAATGATGATTAAAAAATATACGTATATATTTGCATTTCTATTAGGTATAATTTTTTGTGTAGTTATGGAAAGGATCCTCGACGAAAATAGCTCTATGCATGTTTTAAAAGCAACAAAACTGCTATCATACTTAATGGAGAACGGAAGAAACATGGCAGTGAAATACTGCTAAGATTCTAATTCTGATGTAATTAAAAGGGTTTTGAGAAACATGAAAACTAATGGTTTTGTAAATAATGGTTTTCTTATACAATAGAATATTAACCAAGATTTAGAGCTTTGGAGAAAAATATACGAAAAAAGCTGAAAGATGATGAAAACACATGTCTTTCACCCTGTTCTTTTTCCAATGCCAACTCATCTACCACTTCGAATAAGAATATACATTTTTGCATTTTCACAACCTGTTGACATAAAGCTTGAATCTGTAGAAAAAAACCAGAAAGGTAATAGCGACGAAATCAAACAAAAGACTAAAGTAGAAAAAAAATTAATGAAGCTTTAGAGCCAGTAAAAAATAATACAGATGAAAAAATTCATCTTCAACTACGAGAATATTGTTCCAAAAACATCAGAAGAAACTTTTTTAATTTTGTGAAATGCCGTAGTAATCCTGAGATACTAGTAAGAGAAGTTACATCCAACAATTCATTTATGCCAACCAATCAGGCGATAAATAATTTTGTATTACCTAAGGTTATTAAAATAATAGTGAATAGAATCGAAGACTATTATTGATGGTAGTGAAGCTCTTCCTAGATTCTTATTATGACAAAATACAAAGCGTTTTTTTACTTAAACTCGAATACTATGATTTACCGAATAACGACATTCTTGTAGCAGAGAAAATTAACTGAGATTTACCCTATTGGAGGAAAAATATATCAAAAAAGCTGTCAGACCAGAAAAATAAATATCTTTCAGTTTCCGATCATTGTTCTAGCGTGTAATCAACCAACACTTCAGATAGGAATGGGCATTTTTGCACATTTTTGGAACAGAAGAATTCCAACACAAAGGATAGGATTGAATCTATTTCTTCAAATTTTTGCAGTCCTCTTCATGTTTCTCACAGTGACAGTTTCACTCCAAGCTCCTATATGCCAAAATGTAGCTCCAAAAACATAACCAGAATTTTTTTTAATTTTGTTAATACTCGTAGCAATGTTGAAATTTTTGTCAGGGAAATTACATCCAGCAACCCATGCCTGATATTCGATGAGGTCATGGCAGAGGTGGCTAAACTCACCTTTGATTATTTAGCATTGTTCACAATTATGAAAGTAATTGAGTATAGAATAAAAGATATGGCCAAAGGATATAAAAGCTTCAGCTATAGCCCTTCAATCACGCTTAATCATGTTTTTAAGACATTAAAATTGCTATCATATTTAGTGGAAAAGGGAAGTGCTGAGGTAGCAAAATTATGTTAAAAAAATCCTGAATTAATGGGAGCTCAAAAATTACGTTTTGAATCCTACGATTGCTCTAATTTTGTGTATATGGGTTCTGTACTTGATGAAATTAAACAAAATATAGCGTTCTGGAGGAAAAATATATTTAAAATACTTTTAGAGCAAGAGCAACAGCAAAACGCAGAACACCAACCCACTCATGAGGATATGAAATTAGACGGTGGTAACCCAATAGAGGATAGAATACCACTCAAAAACACCGAGAAGGAAGTGAAAATAAAATCTGAAACCAAAAAAATGAAAATTCCAGGCAAATTCAAGTACCTCCCTTTCCAAGTAACAATGAGGTTCAGTCAAATAGTGTTATAATATTTTCCAAAATGTAAGAACACCAAAAGACTAAGGATGTCAAGTTAGAAGATGCTCACCCAAAAGAGGATAAAATACCACACTCAACGACATTGAGGAGAACGCCCAACACAAGGTATAGCTACTTCAAAAAGACGAAGAAGGAATATTGCATCCTGTAAAGAATGCTAAAAATGAAGAAAGTACTGAAAATATGAAAAAGGACTTGGTGCATGTTTGTGCGTGGCAAATGCCAGTACCTCCCTTTCCAAGTAACTAAGAGGTTCAGTCAAATAGTGTCATAGTATTTTCCAAAATGGAAGAACACCAAAAGACTAAGGATGTTATATTAGAAGGTGCTCAACCAATAGAGGATAAAATACCACTCAACAACATTGAGGAGAACGCTCAACAGAAAGTAAAGCTAGTTCAAAAGGATGTTGAAGGAAAATTGCATCCTGTAAATAATACTAAAAATGAGGAAAATATTGAAAATAGGAACCAGGACTGGGTGCATGTTTGCGCGTGGCAAATGCCAGTACCTCCCTTTCCAAGTAACGATAAGGTTCAGTCAAAAAATGCCATAGTATTTTCCGAAATGAAAGAACACCGAAAGTCTAAGGATGTGAAATTAGAAGGTGCTCACTCAATAGAGGATCAAATATCACTCAGTGACATAGAGAAGAACGCCAAAGATAAATTAAAGCTACTTCAAAAGAACGAAGAAGGAAAATTGCCATCCTGTAAAGAATGCTAAAAATGCAGAAAAAACTGAAAATAGGAAAAAGGATTGCGTGCATGTTTGTGCAAGGCAAATTTCAGAACCTCCCTTTCGAAATAACGAAGAGGTTAAGTCAAAAACTGCCATAGAATTTTCCAGATTGGAAGAACACTGAAATTCTGAGGATGTGAAATTAGAAGATGCTCCCCCAATAGAGGATAAAATACCACTCAGCGACATTGAGGAGAACGCCTAAGACAAAGTAAAGCTACTTCAAAAGAACGAAGACGGAAAATCGCATCCTGTAAAGAATGCTAAAAATAAAGAAAGTACTGAAAATAGGAAAAAGGATTGGCTGCATGTTAGTGCGTGGTTGGTTGGGGTTGCAATAGGCTTGGCAGCTGCGTTGGCTTATCGAAGACGGGGTTGAGGTACCAGTACTAGTTGTAATAGTAGAAGTAGTAGTAGTGGTAGTAGCAGTGGTAGCAGTAGTAGTAGTAGTAGTAGTAGTAGCAGCAGTAGTATCATATATATTAGTAGTAGTAGTACTAGTATTAGTAGTAGTAGAAGAAGTAGCATTAGTATTAGTAGAAGCAGCTGTAGCAGTTGAAGCAGTAGTAGTACTATCTGTATCAGTAGTAGTAGCAATAGCAGTAGCAGTAGTAATAGCAGCAGTCGTAGTAGTAGTATTAGTCTTCGGGGTAATAGGAGCAGTAGTAGCAGTAGTAGTAGTAGATGTAATAGTAGTAGTAGTAGAGGCAGTAATTGCAGTAGTAGTATTATTTTTAGCATTAGCATTAGTATTAGTAGTAGTATTAGCAGTATTAGCATTAGCAGTGGTAGCAGTAGTAGTAGTAGTAGTAGTACTACAGTAATAGCAGTAGTAGTAGCAGTAGTAGTAGCAATAGTAGTTGTATTAGTAGTAGAATTAGCTTTAGTATTTGAAGTACTAGCAGTACTACTATTAGTAGTAGCAGTAGTAGAAGTAGTAGTAGTAGTAGTAGTAGTAGTAGTAGTAGTAGTAGTAAACGCTTAGTAGTAGTAGTAGTAGCAGTAGCAGTAGTAAAAGTAGCAGTAGTAGCAGTTGTAGCAGTAGTGGTAGTAGTGTTAGTAGTAGTAGAAGTAGCATTAGTACTAGTTGAAGCAGCTGTAGCAATTGAAGCAGTAGTAGTGCTATCTGTATCAGTAGTAATAGCAGTAACAATAGTAATAGTAGCAGTAGTTTTAGGAATAATAGGATTAGTATTAGCAGTAGTAGCAGTAGAAGTCGTAGTAATAGTAGTAGTAGTAGTAGTAGAAGTAGTAGTAGTAGAGGCAGTAGTAGTAATAGTAGTAGTACTAGCAATTATTATTAGCATTAGTATTAGTATTAGCATTAGAAGTAGTAGTAGTAGTGGTAGTAGTAGTAGTAGTAGTAGTAGTAGTAGTACAGTAATAGTAGTAGTAGTAGTAGTAGTAGCAGTAGTAGTTGTATTAGTAGTAGAAGTAGCAGTAGTAATTGAAGTGCTAGTAGTACTATTTGTAGCAGTAGTAGTCGTAGTTAATGTTGTAGTGGTGGTAATAACGGTAGTTGAAGTAGTAGTATTGCTATCTGTATCAGTAGTAATAGCAGTAGCAATAGTAGTAGCAGTAGTTTTAGGAATAATAGGATTAGTATTAGCAGTAGTAGTAGTAGAAGCAGTAGTAATAGTAGTAGAAGTAGAAGTAGTAGTAATAGTAGTAGAAGTAGTAGTAGTAGTAGTAGTAGAGGCAGTAGTAGTAGTAGTAGTATTATTATTAGCATTAGCATTAGTATTAGCAGTATTAGCATAAGAAGTAGTAGTAGTAGTGGTAGTAGTAGTAGTAGTAGCGTAAGTACGGTAATAGAAGTAGTAGTAGTAGCAGTAGTAGTTGTATTAGTAGTAGAAGTAGTAGTAGTAGTTGTATTAGTAGTAGAATTAGCTGTAGTAATTGAAGTGCTAGTAGTACTATTTGTAGCAGTAGTAGTAGTAGTAGTAAACGCTGTAGTGGTGGTAATAGTAGCATTAGTAGTAGCAGTAAAAGTAGTGGCAGCAGCACTTGAAGTAGTAGTAGTAGTAGTGGTAGTAGTATTAGTAGTAGTAGTGGTAGTAGCTGTAGCAGCAATAGTGGTAGAAATAGAAGTAACATTACTAGTAGTAGTAGTAGTAGCAGTTTTAGTAGTTGTAGTAGTAGTAGTAGCAGTAGTAGCAGTTGCAGTTCTAGTAGTAGTGTAAGGTGGCCCTCCTTATCGGGGCTAAAATCTGGCAGCTTGTTTATAACTGAGGCGTTGGTAAGATCGATACTCAAAATCCAGTGGCAACTGACTTTTATTGTAAAATAGAATAAAAGGAAAAACGTTCTAATTCTAATTATTCTGCTTTCATCCAATGCCTCTTCTGTGTCGGCTAATCTTATATTGTGTGGGTATGTTCTTCAATCCACGAATATTTACTGAAAAAAGGGATTAATTTAGTTTTAGGCTATGAATAATTCTAATAGCAAGTGTTACTCTTGAATAATTAGACAAGGTTTGGGCACCAAGGTAATTAAATTTATTTACTTCAAATTTGTTTCCTGGAAACTAGGAACAACCCTTTGATTGGTTGTAATAGTAGTAGCATTAGTGGCAGTAGTGGTAGAAAAAGTAGTAATGGTAGTTGTAGCATTCGCAACAGAAGTAATCATGGTTGTTGTGGTATTTGTAATAGATATAGTGGTCACAGTCACAAGTAACCATAGTTACAGTCGCAAGTATTAAGAATCACAAACACAAGTATTCGTATTTACAGTGACAAGTAGTCATTGTCGGAAGTAGTCTTGTTCAGAGTTACAGCTAGTTGCAGTCACAATCACAAGCAGCTGCGGACACAAGTAGTAGTAGTAGTAGTAATAGCAGCAGCAGTAGTAGAAGTAGCAGTAGTACCAGTGAAACTTGGTCAGACCTTTATATTTCTAATATTATTGATGATAAAATTTAGATTTTTCCCAAAAAAACTGATTGATTCCTACTCATTATGTTTCCCCGGAAAAAAAATCCAGAAAATGTTCCAGTAGTAAACCTTACATAAATTATAACATCAAAATGCTAAGCCACACGAAAATAAACTTATTTAACAGGGGTAATTTAACTGAAGCAAATAAATTAAGAAGTCAATTAAAAAGTCAAATTAAAGAAGCTGCCCCAACTAACTATAAAAATAAAAGTAAAAACCTGTGCCGCTATAAACCAAAGAATTGGTTCTCTGAGATTAAAAAACTTACCGCCAAGAGTCTAGAACAAATAAATTTTAATATAAATGAACCTCCGAAGACCACAGCCAATGGCCTCAGTAATTATCTGCCTTCTATTGTGCAGAGTCTCCCACAACTATCTTACGTATTTCCAGACGTTCCTGATCCTTTTTCATTCTCCCATATTTCCCCACTTGATGTCGTAAAAAAATTGAAAAACTAAAGCGATCAAGCAGTTGCCCCTTAGATATTCCTGTTCCTCTTATAAAAGCTTTCAGTGATTGCCTTCCAAAGCCCCTATCCACGCTGTTTAATGAAATTACCGAATCTGGACAGTTCCCTCAATATTGGAAACAAGGCTTTATTACCCCAATCAAAAATAAAAATAGGAAGCCAGACTTGACGGCATTCGTCCTATTACCCTCACTTCAATTTTTCCAAAATTGTATGGAAGTTTTCTCGCAGACTGGCTTAAGATGAAAGTCCTCCCCCTCATTGATCTTTGACAGTTTGGTTTTCTCAAATCCACAACAACCTCTCATTAAGTGATCCATTTTGTTGTAACTATGGGTAAAATACTTGAAAAACCTAACACTTAGCTGAATCTGATTTTTATTGATCTTCAAAAACTTTCGATTCAACTAATCGCAATTTACTCACAGATAAACTTATAAACGAATTCCGCAGTGAAACTTTCCTGGTTAAGCTCGTTGCCTCTTTTCTCTCTAATAGATCTCAAACAGTTAAATGTCTAAATTGTTTCTCAGATCATTTCCCAATATTTAATGGCATTCTTCAGGGGACTATTCTAGGCCCTCTCCTTTTTTCTCTTATGATTAGCACCCTTTCAGCCCTTTATGACAATAGGTGGAAATATGTCGATGACTTGACAATTTTAGAGATATGACATAAAACATTTTTAGAAACTCTATTCGCATACTCCAAGATATTTCCTGTGAGCCCTCTTGCCTTGACATGACAGTTAAACCTTCTATGTCTGCAATAGTCCCAGTACGTTTCAATTTTTTTTTTTTTCAATCCCCTCCCCTATTTCTTATTTCTATTCCTCCTGAAACCTCTGTCACATCTTTTAAGCTCCTTGGTGTTAAAATTTCTTCCAATTTGAAGTGAAATGACAATATAAATAATATCCTACGACAAGCAAACTTCTCGCTTTCCCTTCTTAAACTTTTAAATAACATTATTTACTCCCAATCACATTTACAACAAGTATACATTTCTTTTGTGCGTTCCATATTAGAGTATGCTTTTCTTGTTTGGCCCCCTGACCTCTCAAATGAAGCAACACAAAAGATTGAAAATGTCCAAAAAAGAAAGCTCTAAGAACTATTTTTAAAGAGGGCAAGGTACCACATTTGCATTTGTTAAATATTTCAAAATTAGAGACCCTCGAGAGAAAAAGAAATAGTTTGTGCCTCCGTCTTGGTAAATTGGCACTTCTAAACTCTCGTACTGTGAACTTTTTCCCGGAATACCATGTACCTGATAAAAATCCCCCACGAACTGTGTCCCAGCATATCCCACCTTTTCTCCCATTCTTTGTACTACCTTGCGGTATAAAAAATCTCTTATCCCGTTTTTTACTAATATAATAAATATTTGTTAAATAGTTAATAAATCTTATCTTATCTCTTATAGATAAAAGAGACACTTCGTTTTACTTTTCTTTGTCCCCTACATCCTTTTTATGTTGTTTTTTAAACATTTTTTATTGTATATATTATTCATTTTTCGGGGTTTTATCAGTTTTATCTTTTTAACTAGTTGCTATTTTGGAGTTTTTAGAACTGAAAAAGGATTGATATAGCATTCTGATATATGTTTTTTGCATTTTCTGCTAATTTTTTAGTTGTTGTGCTTTTGTTATGGTTTTCTTGTTTATTTGTTTTTTTCATGGACTTCGAAATCGAATTCGGCCCTTCAGGGCTTGTTATAGTAATTTCTCGAAATATTATCTATCTATCTCATATAAGAAAAAACTGTAGATTTTTCCTGTTTTATAATAAAGAACGAACTCTTGCCTACACTAACTTGTATAGGCAATTAAACCATACTACAGGCTGTTACAGTTGTTGTGTATGTATATATGTCTGTGTATATGTGTGTGTATGTACGTTTGTGTGTGTATGTTTGTGTATGTGTGCGTATGTATATGTGTGTGTATGTAAATATGCGTGTGTGTATGTGTGTATGTGTGTATTGTATGTATTGTGTGAATGCGTGTATGTGTGTATGTGCATATTTTGTGTATGTGTGTATGCGTGTGTATTCGTGTGTTTATGTGTGTATTTGTGTGTCTTTATGTGCGTTTGTATGTGTATATTTGTGTTCCTGTAGGTGTTTGTGTGTGTTTATACGTGGGTATGAGTGTGTTTATGGGTGTAAACATAAACTTCATTAGTCGGATATTTTAATATATCCTATATGGTCTAGAGGTTGGAATAGCTCTCACCCAGGAGGCTTGAGTTCAGTTTGCGTATGGGAAATTTTTACTGATGATGATTTATTAAGGAACAGAATGAAAATTTCTTAATGTAAGAAAAATAATTCGTTTTAATTACAAAAGGTTTTTAACCCCATTAATTTCCTTCAAAATGAGCCATTGAACAACTCTCATGTTTAAAACGCAATAAAACTGCTATGGTATTTATGTGAGAACGGAAGTCTTATGGTAGTGAAGCTCTGCCTAGATTCTCATTATGACAAAATACAAAGCACTTTTTTACTTAAGCTCGAATAGTATTTTTTACCAAATAACGACATTCTTGTAGCAGAGAAAATTAACCGAGATTTAGCCTATTGGAGGAAAAATATATTAAAAAAGCTGTCAGACATAAAAAATAAATATCTTTCAGTTTCCAATCATTGTTCTAGCGTTGAATCAACCAACACTTCAGATAGGAATGGGCATTTTTGCACTTTTTTGGAACAGAAGAATTCCAACACAAAGGATAGGATTGAATCTATTTCTTCAAATTTTTGTGGTCCTGTTCATGTTTCTCACAGTGACAGTTTCACTCCAAGCTCCTATATGCCAAAATGTAGCTCCAAAAACATAAACAAAACTTTTTTATTTTTGTTAAGACCCGTAGCAATGTTGAAATTTTTGTCAGGGAAATTACATCCAGCAACCCATGCCTGCCGTCCGATGAGGTCAAGGCAGAGGTGGCTAAACTCACCTTTGATTATTTAGCCTTGTTTACGATTATGAAAGTAATTGAGTATAAAATAAAATATAAGGCCAAAGGATATAAAAGCTTCAGCTATAGCTCTTCAATCACGCTTAATCATATTTTTAAGACATTAAAATTGCTGTCTTTTGGAATCCTTGCAACAGCTAGGATCGAACCTCAGTCCCGAATTTTTCTAGACGTGGCAGTACCCACTTTGCAGTTACAAGTTTTTCAATTTGGATATTTAAAATATATATGATGAGAGATAAGTAGCTCGTCTCTGAGACAAAAATTACATCATGGCCCAGATAGCTAACTGTCACTGAAAAAACATTATGTCGCCCTTTACATTTATCATATCTTAGATGAAACATATTTTGTTATAAGTATCTGATAATAAAATGGTAACTATACCCGCTTCTGATGCGGGTAACAGGGGTTCAATTCCTAGTGATGGGGAATTTGTATACATTATCTTTAAATATATCTGTACAGGCATATGGGTGAAATTCTTTCTTTGTTATAAAGAATGTTAAAAAATTAATAGAATATTCGCCTACATATGGTCTCTATAAGCTAAAAGTATCTTGATTTCAAGAAACTCAATCGAAATACGGTTCCTGTATAACTTGTATCTATTTTTGCAATACATTTATCGAAATTTGCTGTTTAACTAAATGTTTCGGATACCATGGGGTAGAGTTTGTTCTTTACTATAATTATATTTCTTAACATTGGACATTATCTTCTCTTACTAGGCTGCTAGCTACCGCTGCAACTCGGGTGATAATGTCAGTTGCAACTTGGGTTCATTCTATGCTATATGATTACAAACAGGAAAAAGCCATTGGCTTTTTTGGTCTGGAAATACATATTAAATCTCACGTCAGGTAGTTATTATGTAATAACTACATCCAACGACTATGACGTCATTGATCAAAATTTTACTTAAAAAATTGAGTTTTTCGTAAAAAATCGATTCTATTCAAAAAAAATTATAAGTACAAATAGCACTAGATTTAGAGATTTCCTTTAAAATGAGCCATTGAACAATTCTCTACGATGTTCCAGTGCCAAGCTATTGGTGCAAAAGAAGAAAGAAAAAAATATGCCGTTTGTGGAGAATAACGTGGTTAAAGTAAATTTTCTTGATTTTCAAGCCAATACATGTTTTTTTTTGTTATTCAAGCCAAAGGGCGGTAAGTTTCCTTTACTGGCGTTTTGGACATGGCGGTTCTAATGGTGTACTCTCTCATCATCTCTAATTTAGAGATAATTCTGTATTTATCTGAATATTCTTTCAAAACAACTGCTGAAACACAAGACCCGTTAAACTAGAATAAGAATTTCTTTTGGACACCTTAGTCAGTAACATTTGGTAGCATTCAGTAACTCATTCGGTAGCAATTGGTTGAAAAGCAATTGGTATATATATATATATATATATATATATATATATATATATATATATATATATATATATATATATATATATATATATATATATATATATATATATATATATATATATATATATATGTATATATATATATATATATATATATATATATATATATATATATATATATATATATTTTATTTCTGTATAAATTTTTGTATTAGCAATATTTTACTCTGAATGGGCCTTAATGTTTCCAAACGCAATTTTTGGCTCCTTTTTCATTAGCCCTAGGGATTGGTTCAGCGTTGAAAACAAACTTGAAGCAACAACTACAAATGTCCACTACCCTATTTCTTAAATGTAAGTTTTAGTATTAATTAGCTTCCACTTACTTTTTGAACATATCATTGCTCATATTAGTTCAGAATTCTCCTCTCATCCACAAGTGAGCCTTGTTTATGTTTTACTTCTTGTTTCTCATTGTCAGAATTTCCAAGTAGAATCCATCCCTGCTTCCCCCCCCCCAATCTCTTTGTCTCTTTTTCTTCTCTATTAGTGAGCTAGCGCCAAATTCTCTCTAATCGTTGGGATTTTCGGTCAGAATTACCCCCCTCCTCCCCTCTCTCTCTCTCGCTCACTTTCTCTCTCTTCTTGTATGTTTGGGAGCTAGCGTCATATTAATGTACGATTTTTTTGCATATAGTACACGTAAAACACTATCTTTCTTATTCTCTAAAAAAAAGTATACAACAAAATGGAAAGTTTTTGTGTATAGAATTATATAATTTTAAAGAGTACATGAAGAATTCAAAAACCAAGAAGTACTTCCTTTATCGATACCACAGTGAATATGCATTTGATTGAGAGTTTAACCTTGCCCAGTAGTATATAAGAATTATTAGCCACTTCGAAAACCTACTCTGACCAAGAGGGTTACTGACAACTTACCAGCTCTCGTCAAACGACCCTCATCTCGTATACTATCATGAAAGAACACTGATCCGTATGACCCCTAGACTTTTCTGGACCCTAACGTCATCACTGTCATCATCATTTTCATTTCTGCTGTCGTCATTTCTGCCAATGAGGATTATTATTGCCGTCCCTTTACTAAAATCCTTAGTGTATTACAAACAAGAAAAAGCCTACGGCTTTTTCTTAATTGGAATAGTAAGAGACGGCCTGTCTACAACCTACGATTATGATCTTATTTTAGTTACTATGGGCTGGAGGTTTTTTCTTTACTGTAAAACCATGGCATAGTAATTAGACACCTTACTATGGGCTGTAGTTCGTCCTTTACTAGGTTGCACCTACACCTGCAACCATGATGGTTGTAACATCTGGTTATGACGTCACATAGGTTTAAGAAATACTGCCTTTTTCCTTAACATTTTAGTAGCAAGTATTATCTTTAACATTATAAAAGGAATTTATGTATAGGTATGTAAAATGCAGTAATTCTTTATGGGTTTTAACAACAAGTTTGACTTGTGAATTGAGTAATTATAAACTATTTTCAAATTGTATTCTTAAAAGCCTACGCGGCGCAGTGGATAGCGTGGTTGAATTCAGCTCCAAAGTCACAAGTTTAAATCCTGCAGAAGACAGTTTTTATACATTTGTCGTTTTAAAGTCTAAACAAAACTTCTATTAATATCTACTACATGAGATCTTCTTGACTGACACATTTTATGGTGAACTGTGTCGATCTTTAATGTAAATTTGATCTGACTCTTTTGTTAGGAACTATGGGTTTTTATATTTCTTAACATTGGACGTGATCGTCTCTTACTAGGTTGCTAGCTACCGCTGCAACCCGGATGCAACCCAAATTTACATATATATTTATTTATGAGAGGCAGCCTGGCCGAGTGGTCCAAGACACTGGTGTTAGCCACCAGTCTCTTCGGAGGCGTGGGTTCAAATCTTACCGCTGGTATACGATTATGTTTGAAAGACTGCAGTGTGAAAAGACATCAAAAATGCAGTTTTTGGTGGAAAAATTTATTCTCTTTTATAAATAATTTATTTTAGTTACTATAGATTTTTAACCCAATTAATTTCCTTTAAAATGAGCTATTGAACAACCCTCTACGATGTTCCAGTGCCAAGCTATCTGTGGAAAAGAAAAAAAAAAAAAAAGAAAAAAAAATATCCAGTTGGGGGGTAATAACTTGTTTAAAGTCAATTTTCTTGATTTTCAAGCCAATATATTTCCCTTGCTGTTCAAGCCAAGGGACAGAAAGTTTCCTATACAGGGGTTTCGGACAAGGCGGTTCTAATGGTGTACTTTTTGTTTTGATCTGACTCCTTTGTTAGGAACTATGGGTTTTTATATTTCTTAACATTGGACGTGATCGTCTCTTACTAGGTTGCTAGCTACCGCAGCAACCCGGATGTCGGATCTAGTTTCAGAGCATTTTTCAATAGTTGTCTTGTACTTTTCAGGACAGCTTGTTCTACAACACAGAGCATTTTTTTCCAGATGTTCAGTAGAACAATTAGAACTGTTTAAAACACAGTTAGAAATACTTTTTTATTAAGGAGGAATCTTACAATGACATATACTAATAACCCTAACAGGTTCGTTTCCGCCATAATTGAAAAACATTGCTTTTCCTTCGCTGTTCATAGGTATACTTGTACATATATTTTTATTACAGCTACATAAACTGCAATTGCTCCTTCGAAAATTAATATAGGAATTTTATAAGAAGTACACCTCCGTATATTCACTGTGTTGTCTAGAATTTTTCATTGCATCTATAAACTGATCCAATTTTGTCAGTCTGTAGCTTGGAAGCTTTTCATTAAACTGACAATATTTCTTTTGGATATTACTATGAAGTTTTGCCAGAGCATTTCTAGCCAACTTTTCAACAGCATTAGCTCTTTCAAAGAGAATTTTAATATATAATTTTGGATATTTTTCTTAATCCTGATAAAACATTCGTAAAATCTTTCTCAATTTGCGAAGATCAGTATGCATTTTTGCCATCTTCTTGGACATCTGAATGTAATTTTTTACTTTGTCCTTATGCGTTCTTTGGTAAAGCCTCGCAGAGGTTTTAATTTTTTCATTATAGCTTTTGTCACCCCAGTATCTACCCATTATTCTGGTAGCAACTTTTTTCTTATGTTTGTTTCGGTAATCTTTATCATTATCATACTGTTCCAAGCTCTTTTGTTTGGCTGTCTCAATTTTTGCATGTCTATAAACTTCATCATTGTGATAACACTCCTTGCTGTTTTGTTTGGCTCTCTCAATTTGTACTTCTCGATACGCCTGGTCGGTTGAACACCTTTGCTTTTCTCTTTTCAAGATGCTATCTCTGTTTTATTGTGTAGTTCTGTTTTTTCAAATTACTTATAACTCGCTTAGAAGGCATCATATTACTAAACAATAAATAATTTTCTTATCTAATTAACATTTCTTAAGACTCGTATCAATTACCCATAACCTAACAAAAAAAACTAATTTTTAAATTTTCAGGTATTTTCTTAGCTTGAATTAAAAATTAAATTATTGCTCAGATATCATAAATATTTTTGCAGTTTACAAAATAACTTTAGCGATTCTAAACTGAAAAAATAAAATATATAAGAAAAATTAAATTTTTTGGTCTGGAAATAGATATTAAATCCCTGGTCGGGCAGTTAGAACCTAACCAAAAATGAAACTAATTTTAAAATTTTTAGGTATTTTTCTAGGTTGAATTGAAAGATTCAAACTATTGCTCGGATACCATGGATGTTTTTGTAGTTTACACAAGCTGCAAAGAACGCATAAGGACAAATTAAAAATTATATTCAGAAGTAAAAAAAGATGGCAACAATGCAGGCTGATATTTTTAAATTGAGAAACATTTTACGAATTTTTTACCGGGATGAAAAAAATATTCAAAATTACAGATTAAAATTCTCTCTGAAAGAGCGGATTTTGTTGAAAAGTCGGCTAGAAGTGCTTTGGCGAAACTTCATAGTAATATCCAAAAGGAATGTTGCATCGTTAATGAAAATTTAATATATAGATATAAATGATATAAATAATTTACATTCACCGCTCTTTTATTATTCTAATAAAAGAGCGGTGAATGCAATATACAGAGAGGTATATATTTATAATAATAAAATAAACACACATAAGCTAACTCCTAAATAAGATCCCTCTTGGACATGTTGGGCTTTATGCCCATATGTCCAAGGGGGGGGATCTTACTCGTAGTTAGCTTATGTGTATTACATTATTATGTGGATACGCCGTCTTTATTATCACTTTTATTAGCATCTCTCTTGAACAAACGTTGAATGGGGATATAGCATATTAGTTGTGTGGGAACTGAATCGTGATTTATCGAGTATTCAAGGTCCTTAGGGGTGGGTTAGTTCCCTAATTTCCGGCAACTGTGGAACAGTTTACAGATGTAATGGGAAATATTAGACATCACTGTGAATGTGTGGAGGCATAGCTGTCCTTTACTTAGTTTCAGCTTTATTCGATGATCGAGCATATATTTACTAGCTACATCCAACGACTATGAAGTCATTGATCAATATTGTACATAAAAAAATTAAGTTTTTCGTAAAAAATAAATTCTATTTAAAAAAAAACTAAGTACAAATGGCACTAGATCGAGAGATATCCTTTAAAATGATCCATTGAATAACTCTCTACGATATTCCCGTGTCAAGCTATCTGTGGAAAAGAAAGAAAGAAAAAAAGATGCCGTTTAGGCAGAATGTTGTAGAAGCTGCCACCTTTCTTGATTTTCAAGCCAATATATTTCCCTTGCTGTTCAAGCCAAGGGATAGAAAGTTATGGGAGTTATGGGTTTTTATATTTCTTAACATTGGAAGTGATCGTCTCTTAATAGGTTGCTAGCTACCGCTGCAACCCGGATGTTCTTTTATATACATGAGATCCTCTTTACTGACACATTTTATGATGAACTATGTCGATCCTTTATGTAAATGTTTCACTAGATGTCGTTCTTTACTATATGTTCTTTTATATAATTTAGGAATATGTCTTGCTTCTTTTCATAAAGTGAAATTGTTACTCAAACATTCTAAATATTTTTTCAGTTTATAGAATTTTTCAGGTTTTTTTCTCGTACCTTTTGCATTGTCTTAATATAAACACTATAATCTTAATTATAGTTAAGCTCTCTATAGAAGTTAGTATAGGGAAGGGTTCGTTCTTTATTATAAAAAAGTTTTTAAACCCAATAATATCCTTTAAAATGAGCCATTGAAAAACTTTCTACGATGTTCCAGTGCCAAGTTATCCGTGGAAGAAAAAAGACAAAAAAAGGTGCGTTTAGGCAGAATGCTGTAGTAGCTGCCACTTTTCTTAATTTTCAAGCCAATATATTTCCCTTTCTGTTCAAGGTAAGGGACAGAAAGTTTCCTATATAGGGGTTTCGGACAAGGCGGTTCTAACGATATACTTTTTGTTTTGATCTGACACTTTTTTTTAGGAGTTATGGGTTCTTATATTTCTTAACATTGGACGTGATCGTCTCTTACTAGGTTGCTAGCTACCGCTGCAACCCAGATTTCAAATTTAAAAAAGAATGTCGTTTAGGTAATCCTTAGCTAAAATAATGAAGATTATATGAATGAACCACAAGGTTCAGATCCTTTGGACTTGAGTTCATTCTTTACTATTATTCGTTACCACGGACTCTTTAATTATCAATAAAACCATGATATCGATGTTACTTATGAAATTCCCATTTACAGTATCGATCCTTTATGTAAGATACAAAGAAAAAAAAATATCCCGTTTAGGCAGAATGCTGTAGTAGCTGCCACTTTTCTTGATTTTCAAGCTAATATATTTCCCTTGCTGTTCAAGCCAAGGGACAGAAATTTACTATACAGGGGTTTCGGACAAGGCAGTTCTAATGGTGTACTTTTTGTTTTGATCTGACTCCTTTTTTAGGAGCTATGGTTTTTTATATTTCTTAACATTGGACATGATGGTCTCTTACTAGGTTGCTAGCTACCGATGCAACCCGGATGATCTCTTACTAGGTTGCTAGCTACCGCTGCAACCCGGAAATTTACTATAGTTAACTTGCCGATAAAATTTAGTATAGGCAAGAGGTAGTTCTTTATTATAATTTTAATTACAAAAGGTTTTTAACCCCATTAATTTCCTTCAAAATGAGCCATTGAACAACTCTCTACAATTTTCCAAAGCCATGCTATCTGTTGAATTACTAACCTATAGTATAATTAAGTGGCGTATAAAATTTAGTATTGGTAAGAGGTCGTTCTTTATTATAATAATGGACTCGCCGAAAATTCAAAAAACTGAAGTAAGGACTGATAGAGAGAATAATGAAAAAAAGGCTTCAGAAAAAGAAATACTACAGAGAAAGAAAATGCTGCTGAAAAAGAAAATTCTGTGGAAAAAAGGAAATGTTTCAGAAAAAGAAAATACTTCAGAAAAGCAAAATTCTACATAAATATAAAATGCAGCAGATAAAAAAAGGCTGCATAAAAAAAAAATGCTGCTGAAAAATAAAATGCTGCAAAAAATCAAATTATCCAGAAGAAGAATCTGACCAAAGTGCGATAAAAAGTTTCCATATTTGGATGGATTATATAATTTAGTTACTTTTATAAAAAGTGATTATTATATGAAATTGAGACAAATTTTTTTTTAGTGTTTGAGCACAATCCTACTCTTTGAATCGTAATAGATATAGTTACTATTCTGTAAACCGCAAAAATATTTACCATGTCTCATCACCAATTCTGGTGTTTTAATTGAAATGAGAGAAATACCGGAAATTTTTAAAAGATTAAACTAATTTTTAAATTTTCAGGTATTTTTCTAGTCTAAATTAAAAGATTAAAACTATTGTTCAGACACCATAAATATTTTTGCAGTTTATAACTTTAGCGATTCTGAACTAAAACCAAAATAAAATAAAAATTAATTTTTTCAATTTTTACGTCACGTCGCTCATTAAGTCATATATGGTTATTAGTACACAATAGGTTTTATATATTACGTCATGTCACTTATTACGTCATATATGGTTATTAGTAGATAATCGGTAAAATATTCGTTCTTTATTATAATCTGTATTATAAATTATTTTTTAAATTTTTACGTCAAGTCGCTCATTACGTCATATATGGTTATTTAGTAATATTTTATATTACTATATTTTATATTTCATGATTACAAAATGTAATTAGAGGTCGTTCTTTATTGTAAAATTATTATAAAATTATTCCAATGGTCGTCTTTTAATGGAAAATTTTAATATATTGGCCTTAAGTATAACTGTACTGGCCTACACTATAGTTAAGTGGCCTATAAAATTTAGTAGAGGCAAGAGGTCGTTCTTTATTATAAATTTTTCACCCAATTAATTTCCTTCTAAATGAGCCATTGAACAACTTTCTACGATGTTCCAGTGCCAAACTATCTCTGGAAACAAAAGAAAAAAAGTATCCCGTTTAGGCAGAATGTTGTAGTAGCTGCCACTTTTCTTGACTGTCAAGCCAATATATTTCCCTTGCTATTCAAGCCAAGGGACAGAAAGTTTACTATACAGGGGTTTCGGATAAGGCTGTTCTAATGGTGTACTTTTTGTTTTGATCTGACTCCTTTTTTAGGAGCTATAGGTTTTTATATTTCTTAACATTGGACGTGATCGTCTCTTACTAGGTTGCTAGCTACCGCTGCAACCCGGACCATACTGTATTACAAACAGGAAAAAGCCTATGGCTTTTTCTTAATTGGAATAGTAAGAGACGACCTGGCCACAACCTACGATTATGACATCATTGATCAATCTTTAATATTAATTATAATCTTATTTTAGTTACTATGGGTTGGAAATTTGTTCTTTACTGTAATTTTTATTCCAATGATCGTCTTTTAATGTATTAACTTATACTATAAGTAAGTGGCGTATAAAATTTACTATAGGCAAGAGGTCGTTCTTTATTATATCGTCTCTTACTAGGTTGCTAGTAAAAAAAAACTAGTAAAAAAAGCCGCCATTAATCAAAAGGTTGGTGGTTCAAGGCCACCCGGGGTCGATTTGTTTTAGTTTGTAATTAAGCTATAAATAATACCATGATAACGATAATGCTTAGAACATTCCAATTTACAGTATCGATCCTTTATGTAAAAATTTCAATCGACTCAAAGCACTACGCAACTCATTTTAAAGGTAGAACTCTTTCTAATTGATTACAAACAGGAAAAAGCCTAAGGCTTTTTCTTCTTTGAAATAGTAAGAGACTAGCCTCAAACAATCAAGTAGCTAACTAAATAAAATGTATGCAATGGGTTTTTATTCCAATGATCGTCTTTCAAAGGAAAATTTTAATATGTTGACCTTAAATATAACTGTACTAGCCTATATTATAGTTAAGTGGCCTATAAAATTTAGTATAGGCAAGAGGTCGTTATTTATTATAATACAGCTAACTCAGTCCAATATATGCAATGGTGTGCTTTTCTAATGATCGTCCTTAATATAAACTATGGACTAAAGTTCGTTCTTTAATGTAATTTTGGGCAAGGCGGTTCTAATAGTGTACTTCTTATTTTGATCTGAATCTTTTTTTTGGGAGTTTTGGGTTTTTATATTTCTTAACATTGGAGGTGATCGTCTCTTACTAGGTTGCTAGCTACGCTGCAACCCGGATTACTCTATTACAAACAGGAAAAAGCCTATGGCTTTTTCTTAATTTGAATATTAAGAGACGACCTGGCTACAACCTATGATTATGGCATCATTGATCAATCTTTAACATTAATTATAATCTTATTTTAGTTACTATGGGATGGAAGTTTTTTCTTTACTGTAATTTGATTAATGAATAATATTGATGTAAACATCTTTAATTCTCTCTTAATAAAAATGGTTCGTAGCTCAGAGGTAGAGCAATTGACTGCAGATCGATAGGTCACCAGTTCGAATCCGGTTGGACCCTTATTTTTCAGAAAATAATTATGGTTTAAAATCTATTAACGGTTCTTTTACCCTAAACAAGATTTTAATTTATGTCTAATATTAATCATTAAGGAAAATTCATCATCTATATAATGATTTCTTATAATGTTAATGTAATTTTATTTCTAGCTCTCTACAATGAGTTTGAGAAGAATTGTATTTACTAAAAAAATCCCTTTGCGAGAATAAGAGAATGAATAAAGATTAAGTAGGGTATGGGGATCGATCCCACGACTCCAGACAGAGCTAATTCTCTTACAACGCCATACCTAATTTAGTATAGCCAAGAGGTCGTTCTTTAGTATAACTCTAATATAAAACTATGATGACATTCATTATTTATCTAGTAGGATTTCAGACAAGGTAGTTCTAATGATGTACCTTTGTTTTGATCTTACTCTATTTTTAGGAGTTTTGTTATATTTCTTAGCATTGGACTGATCGTCTCTTACTAGGTTGCTAGCTACTGCTGCAACCCAAATTTACATATATATTATTTATGAGAGGCAGCCTGGCCGAGTGGTCCAAGGCACTGGTGTTAGCCACCAGTCTCTTCGGAGGCGTTGGTTCAAATCTTACCACTGGTATTATGTTTGAAAGACTGCAGTGTGAAAAGACATCAAAAATTAAGTTTTTGGTGGAAAAATTTATTCTCTTTTAGAAATAGTTATTTTAGTTACTATAGATTTTTAACGCAATTAATTTCCTTTAAAATGAGCTATTGAACAACTATCTACGATGTTCCAGTGCCAAGCTATCTCTGGAAACAAAGAAAAAAAAATATCCCGTTTAGGCAGAATGTTGTAGTAGCTGCCACTTTTCATGATTTTCAAGCTAATATATTTCCTTTGCTGTTCAAGACAAGGGACAGAAATTTTACTATGCAGGGGTTTCGGATAAGGCGGTTCTAATAGTGTACTTTTTGTTTTGATCTGACTCTTTTTTTAGGAGTTAGGGGTTTTTATATTTCTTAGCATTGGACGTGATCGTCTTTTACTAGATTGCTAGCTACCGCTGCAACCCGGATCTTCTTTGAAATTGTAAGAGACCAAACCTCAAACAATCAAGTAGCTAACGAATTCCAATGTATGCAATGGTTTGTTATAGTAATGATCTTCTTTTAATGTAATTTCGTAAGAAAAATGATTATATTTTAAAAATATTTTTTTTATAATTACAAAAGGTTTTTAACCCCATTAATTCCCTTTAAAATAAGCCATTAAACAACTCTCTACGATGTTCCAGTGCCAATCTATCTGTGGAATTACTAACCTATACTATAATTAAGTGGCGTATAAAATTTAGTATAGGCAAGAGGTCGTTCTTTATTATAATAATTGCAATTATAAGACAATAATATGGCTTACGGGCTACAAACCAAAAAAAGTTTGGTTCCAGGATACAATAATAACTTTGAACTGAGATGAAAAAAAATTTTCTTCCAGAAGACAAAAAGTAAAACTAATTATAAAATTTTCATGTATTTTTGTTGTTTAAATTAAGAACTTACTATTACTGATTAGGCATCATAAATATTTTTGTAGTTTACATAATAATTTTAGCGATTAAGCCAAAAAAGAAAATTTTGGTTCCAGGAGTTTCGGTTACTATTGAGACAAGTAGCTATTATTACTATAAAGTTCATTACCATGAACTGTTTTATTGCTTCAAAATTCAAATATCTTTGAAAAGACTGCAGTATGAAAATACATCAAAAATGCAATTTTTTTGACAAAATTGATTCTACTTTAAAAAGTATTTTATTTTTAATTACAAAAGTGACTAGATGTTGCAATTTCCTTTAAATTGAGCTATTATACAGCTCTCTATGATTTTCCAGTGCCCAGCTAGCTGAGCAGGAAAAAAAAACGGAAAGAAAAAAATATCCCGTTTGTGGAGAATAACGTGGTAAATGTCAATTTTCTTGATTTTCAAGCCAATATATTTTCTTTGTTATTCAAGCCAAAGGGCGGTGAGTTTCCTTTATAGAGGATTCGGACAAGGCGGTTCTAATGGTGAACTTTTTGTTTTGATCTGACTCTTTTTTTAGGAGTTGGGGGGTTTTATATTTCTTAACATTGGAGGTGATCGTCTCTTACTAGGTTGCTAGCTACCGCTGCAACCCGGATAAACCATATATCAATTACTATGGGTGAGAGATCGTTCTTTACTGTAAATTAGTAAATTTAGAAAAATTTTACGAATGTTTTACCGGGATTACGAAAAATATTCAAAATTAAAGATTAAAATTATCTCTGAAAGAATGGATTTTGTTGAAAAGTCAACTAGAGATGCTTTCGCAAAACCTCATAGTAATATCCAAAAGAAATGTTGCATGTTTAGTGAAAAGCTTCCAAGGTATGAACCGGCAACTGTGGAACAGTTTACAGATGTAATGGGAAATTTTATACATCACTGTGAATATATGAAGGCATAATTGTTCTTTACTTAGTTTCAGCTTTAATTCGATGATCCAGACTTTATGTACTAACTACATCCAAAGACTATGACGTCATTGATTAATATTGTATATAAAAAATTAAGTTTTTGGTAAAAAAAATTAAGTAAAAAAAAATTAAGTACAAATAGCGCTAGATCTAGAGATTTCCTTTAAAATGAGCCATTGAACAACTCTCTACGATGTTCCAGTGCCAAGCTATCTGTGGAAAAGAAAGAAAGAAAAAAATATCCCGTTTGCGGAGAATAACGTGGTTAAAGTTAATTTTCTTGATTATCAAGCCAATATATTTTCTTTGTTATTCAAGCCACAGGGCGGTAAGTTTCCTTTATAGGGTTTTCGGACAAGGCGGTTCTAATGGTGTACTTTTTGTTTTGATCTGACTCTGTTTTTAGGAGTTAGGTGTTTTTATATTTCTTAACATTGGACGTGATCGTCTCTTACTAGGTTGCTAGCTACCGCTGAAACCCGGATTAGAAACAAGAAATTATTTTAGTTATTATGGGCTGGAAGTTTGTTCTTTACTGTAATATATCAGTCCTTTATGTAAACTTTACTAACCTATACTATAGCTAAGTGGCCTATTAAATTTAGTATAGACAAGAGGTCGTTCTTTATTATATTTGTTTAATTTCCAAAAGGTTTTTAACCCCATTAATTTTCTTTAAAATGAACCATTGAACAACTCTCTACGATGTTCCAGTCCCAAGCTATCTGTTAAATTACTAACCTATATTATAATTAAGTGGTGTATAAAATTTAGCATAGGCAAAAGGTCGTTCCTTATTATATCCTTTATGTAATACCGCTGTAACCCTGATAACAAACAGTAAAATATTACAAACAGGAAAAAGCCTACGGCTTTTTCTTCTTTGAAATAGTAAGAGACGAACCTCAAACGATCAAGTAGCTAACTAAGTCCAATGCATGCAATAACTTTTTATTCCAATGATCGTCTTTTAATGTAACATATCAGTTACTATGGGAGAGAGATCGTTCTTTACTGTAATTGCTCCTTAGACACCATAAATATTTTTGCAATTTACATAAAAGCTTTAGAGATTCTAAACTAAAAACTAAATGATCTTAGAGTTTTTGATTTTTCTATAGCATCATATCCAGTGACAGCTTCATACAAAGGTGGCCTGATAGCAAAACACATCGAAGAGTTTAAGTTTTAGTTTAGAGTTTTAATTTAGAGTATTATGGCGTTTATAATGGCATTATAACGTCATAGTTATGTGAGGCAGCGTGGTCGAGCGGTTTAAGGGGCTGGTGTTAGCCACTCTTCAATTCGGAGGCATGGGTTCGAATCCTACCGCTGACAGTATTTTATACCAAAGCTAATTATAATCTTGTTTTAGTTACTATGAACTGAAGTTCGTTCTTTACTATAATTTCTGTTCAGAATATTTTTATTCCATTGCCTTGGAGGTATAATAGCAGCTCGGACAATATTTGCGAGTACCATGGCAAAGCATTGGCTGCCTGCGTATCCAGATAGAAATATATTAACTTCTGCTTGATTCCAGTCAGCATATATAATTCTTGATACCTTTCTATTATTTTCAAGAGTAACATATGCACTTGCTGGTGCATTTGCATTTTTAGCATTTTTGTGTTGTTCTTGACGATCTTGGACCGGTGGAATGACACGATATATATCACTGTGATCCAGTTTCGCATTAATATTTAATTTTGTCTTTTTTGTTAACACCACTGGTCCAACACTAGTGATCCTTTTTTTATTTTTGGGATAAATTTCTATTAATAAGGGTTCTTCAACTGAAGGGCTTTTCATTCTTTTTCTGGGACCTCCAACACTTGAAATTTTTTTTCCTTGAGTCTGTTGTCCTTTAGAGTTTACTTCATTTGCTATACATACTTCATCTGGCGTACCTCTGAGTTGCTTTTCTGGGAACTCAAACAAAGGAAGATCTGTTCAATAAATTTGTCTCAAACGGTTGTACTCAATTAAAGCATCAACATCGCAATAAATCTTTGTCTTATCAAATTCTACTAGATGTAAACCTGCACTAGTGGTCACACGGGAAAGAGCAACGTACAACATACCTGGACCGAAGCAACGATTACCTGCGTCAACAATTGCACACTGTAAACTTAGTCCTTGGGACTTGTGTATTGTAATGGCAAAGGCCAGTTGAAGAGGAAACTGTCTTCGCGTAAAAAAGACTTGCTTCAAAACTTCAAAGCGCACGGTTTCTCTGCCAATTTCAACTGGAAGTTCCAGTCCATCAAATTTTACAAGAACTCCAATTATTTCTCCGTTTGGTAGCAACTTGAAACTTGTTACTGTTCCCATTGATCCATTTACTAGCCCCTTAGCAACACAAATATTTCTTTGGAGCATTACACGTGCACCTACTGCAAGTAACAAGCTCATGAAAGAACCGGCTGTTCTTTTTCTGTCGTTGCCAAAGTTTAAAACAGTGTTTGCTGCTTTCTGTTCGATTCGTTTGTCGTCAACAACTGAAGAGAGTCGATCAACTGCAGAAAGTTTAACGTAGTCTGAGCAGCTTTTTTTAAGAAGTAAATCGTTAACTACCATACAATTTTCATTGGTGGGCATAAGAATGACAGGTCTATTTCCCTCTTCATACAATTTTGAGTAACGATCTATTATTTCGTCATTTGAAGCTCTGTAGGAGTTCCCAATTTTTCTCTTGTAAAGACTATTCAAATTTTCACCAGTGCAAAACCCCTGTCTAATTTCAGCAAGTGTGTTAGCATAACTCTTATCCAGCTTTTGTCTCACATTTATGCTTAGTTCCTCATACTCAAATAGATGCCAGAGGTTAAAAGTACCAACTGATCCGATCCTGTTTTTTACTTCAAGTCGTGTGAGAGGCATATAAGGAGGATTACCACTTACTGGTCTTAATTGAAGAAAATCTCCCAAAAATACTCAGTTAGCATTACCCATTGGCAAATCAACTGACAATATTTCTGATAGTATTAAATTAATGGACGTTAAAAGAAGAGACGAAACCATACTAATTTCATCAATAATAAAAAGTCTTGTCTCCTTAAGTGTCTTTCTCAAAGTAAGAAGTTTTTCAGTGGCGAGAGGTGTGTATTTTGTGGTGTTTTCCTGATCAATAGCTAAACTTAAACAACTATGTATTGTTAAACCATTTATGCTATGTGCAGCAATACCAGTAGGTGCCATAACTACAACGGGACAATCTTCATTCTTGAACTTGTTGCAAAGTAGTCTTCTCACGACACTGATAACCCTAGATTTTTCTGTACCCCCACATCCAGATACAATCAACTTCAAAGATGTTGCACCATTGCGCTTGTTAACTGAGTCTGAAATTTTGTCAACAACTCTCTTTTGATCAATTTTGAGCGACTCATAATCATTTTTCAACTTGTCTTCGGTGTCACCATTTAAAATCTGTTTGTTTGCGTCTAACAAATCCTCCATAGTATCTGCTGATCTGTCAATGACTCCTCCCTGAATTGCATTTTCCGGGTCATCTTCAATGTTTTCATCAATATTTTCTGCCTTCAGAATTTCTTTTGCACGTTCTCGGACCCTTTCTTCAAATTCTATATCGCTTTTCCTCTTAACAACAAATTTTTCGTCGTAAGCTACCATGTTGGGATAGATTACGCTTTCAACACAGTAGGTTTTGTAGTTGCTATTTCCACTTACTATTAGTTCATTTTCATTTCGCCAAGGTTTAAACAAGTTTAAAACATCTCCATAATAAGAATTTTTCTTCTCGTCAGTTTGAATTGTGTTTACCTTTCTGTGCTGCATGATATACGATTTAAAAAGCCTTTTTCTGAGGTAGAAGGACCCGTCAGTTAACATCATATTATCATCAGTACCATTACGCTCCCGTTCATACCAAGACAATAACTGAAAAAGACTGATATTTTCCATATGTTCCGGTCTTTTAGGGTAGATATCAATAACCCAGTGGGCAATGTACAAATCACTACTCTGTGGATTGTTTTTAGCAAGCTTTTCAAGCTCCTCATACCTTCTCAGTGTCCTCTTCACCTCGCTCTGTTTCGCAAGGTCAATATATCTAAATTGCCTAGAAATACTATACAATTTAGTACCAAGAAGCCTATCAGCAGCTTCAACTGCTCCAACTTGACGGGTTTTTATGGACTTCAACAAGTAGGACATAGTTCGTTGACCAAGACTTTTGCATGCATTATTTACTTCCTCCCACATTGCTTCTATTTCGACACTCTCTGCTTTTGTCATGTAATCGGTAATGTAATACGGTAATTTAGAGCCCAAATGGCCAATATATTGAACATCAATGTTTGCTTGATTAGCAATAAGTAATGCAGGAGAATAGTCATTTATATAACGCTCGTCATCTCTTCGAAGCAGATGATATATTCTTTTTTCTTGGCTTTTTACGGTTTGTACCATGAGCCAAGCAGTCAAGGATGTCATATAATTCTGTTCGTTCCTTTGTAGGACGAGGAAAGCCAAACTTACAATACGTAACCCATCTTCCTCTTTTTCTCTTATACTTTCTTTGACAGTATTTATTACAGCGGTGCACTTGATGGTCTTTGACCAGTTTGTGAAGAGTTGGACTAGTCAATCTATTTGGTATTTCACAAGTTATAATACTATTGATATACTGAATCACTTCAGACGCTGTTGATTTCCCAATAATAGGAGCATCTTCAATCCACAACACACAGTGTACATGAGGCGCACCTCGTTTCTGATACTCGATACGCCAGAAATGATCCTTAATTTTACCAAACAAAGGATTTGTCTTTGAACATATTAGCTCATTAAATATAGGTGTCCATTTTTTGTCAAAGTGCATGGAAACTGCAATTGGATCTAGACACGTCAACTCTGCTGGGGTCATTTTTGCCACACCAGGTAAGTTCTTATGGACAGTCCGTAAATAGTCAATAAATTCAGGAGAGTACCACTCAGCACATGAAACTGTCAAAAACAAAGTCGGTGGACCCAATTGCTCAATCATTGACTTTACTTTATAGGAAAGAGATTGAAAATACTGCTGAGATCCTCTGATTTTTGATTGAACAGAAAACAAAGTCGCTTCCATCTCTCCATCACGGGAATGAAGCCTGTCTATAAATTGACGAGCATTTTGATTTGGTTTCACAGTCCGCAACATATGACCAACGCTATTACACATGTAAGAGAATTCTTGCAATTGGAAGCTGTGAAAAAGAAACTGTTTGTCAAGACGAAACTTAGTATGTCTGCTAAGAAGCCTTGATTTAAAATATTCTGCATTCCTAATCCGAAATGGTCTTGCCTTGTGACGCAAGCCATATTTGCCTTTCGGGAAAAGATTTGGAAACACTTTTAGATCAAGTTCTTCCTGAAATAAGTCTTCGCTCTCACCTTTTAGTTTCTTGATTTGAAATTGGTCAGTACCAAGATCTTTCATTTGCTTAAAATCTTCAATGAAGTCTTTTGGAACCGCTGAATTGAGAGGCTGGACAGAAAAATGTTCAACCAATGTAGATTTTGCACTTTCTGTCAGTTTCTGAAGGATTGCAGCTTCCGGTATTTCAGGTAAATTATCAATACCAACCGCTTTTTCAGCAAGACGGGCTTCAAGTATTTTTTTTAAATCTTCTAGGGTGTATGCATGTATTGTTTTATAGAGACTGTTGTTCTCTCTTAACCACAACAGTGCTTCATGGACTTTTCTCAGATCTATTAGTGCAGTCCAAACATTCTTGTTGTAAGTAGGCTGACCATTGACAATGACTACAAAACTATCAATGTTAAGAAGTTTTTCAGGCTGAATATCTGCATTTGCTTGCACATCAACAGGTAGATATACTATTCTCCCCTTAAGAGCGTCAACAAGTTCTGTTCTAGGTCTCTTCAATGCAGTTACTTGCCCTAATCTGACGATCGTAAGACAAGGCATTACAAATCGAATCATTGCCATTTCAAAATTATTTAAACACTTTATACATTCCGGTGTACAGTCTATATGAAGGTTATTTAATACTGATCGGACATTCTCCTGACTTTTCAACATTTTCCCAGCACAGTAATCACAGACAAAGAATGAATCTATGACATCCTCTTTCCAACCTGTACATTGAATTAGTTCTTCTCTGTCATCTTTGGGTATGTCCTGTTGTAGGTGTTCTAAAATCGTGGCCATCATTACATCAAAACCTTTCTTATTTGAAAGGGATCTTAGACTCTTCAATTGGTATTTTGTCTTTATCTGCTCACAACTGTCACAATGCATTGTGGGGTATACATCCCTAATGTTAGCTACCTTATCAAGGCTCTCACCAAATAATTTTATTATTGTATTTTCATCCACAGAAACTCTAATATTGCCATCACCGTAAATGAAGTCTTGACTATTATTACGACAGAGTCTACTTGACACTTCTTCTATGTGATGACTTAGTTCCTTGTACGAGCCCTCGACTTTTAGTAGATTAATATGTTGTATAATCTTACATTTTGATACTGCCTTATATACGCTATTAATGAAACAGTTCAAGACAGGAAAATGTGGAGCTAGTGCCCTTAGAGAACGCAAATAGCTCTGACATCCCTCATTTGGGCTACAGTATAACGAATGCCCATGCTTTCTTGTGTCCCTGTAATTGATTTCACAATAATCCAAGCCGCCAAGGTAGAAATTAACCACTTTGTCAGTTGAAAATTTTAATGCTATATTGTTTTCAAGGATATCAAAAAGAATTTGACATAATTCAATATCCGTCGGATAGAGCTTGCAGATATCAGGGTGACATTGCCAAGTAACCTGCTGCCCAATTTTTGGTTTTGAATTTTTACTCAGATTGTTATAGGTGACTTCAGCCATCATAATTTCCTTGTCAGATCTAGTTTTAGAGCATTTTTCAATAGTTGTCTCGTACTTTTCAGGACAGTGTGTTCTACTACACAGAGAATTTTTTGCCAAATATTCAGTAGAACTAAACGAACTGTTTAAAACACAGTTAGAAATGCTTTTTTCTTGAGTCGGTGTTCCAGGAATTTGTTCTAAATCATTAGTCTTACAAACACATTTACTAATAACCCTAACAGGCTCGTTTTCGCCATAATTGAAAAACATTGCTTTTCCTTCGCTGTTGATAGGTATGCTTGTATATATATTTTTATTGCTGCTACATAAACTGCAATTGCTCCTTCCAAAATTAATATACGAATTTTCTAAGAAGTACGCCTCCGTATATTCACTGTGTTGTCGAACATTTTCCATTGCATCTATAAACTGTTCCGCAGTTGCCAATCCATACCTTGGAAGCTTTTCGTTAAACTGACAACATTTCTTTTGGATATTGCCATGAAGCTTTGCCAAAGCATTTCTAGCCGACTTTTCAACAGCATCCGCTCTTTCAAAGAGAATTTTAATCTGTAATTTCGAATACTTTTCGTGATCCCGATAAAACATGCGTAAAATGTTTCTCAATTTACAAAGATCAGCCTGCATTTTTGCCATCTTCTTGTATTTCTGAATGTAATTTTTCCCTTTGTCCTTATGCGTTCTTCGGTACAACCTCGCAGAGAATTTAATTTTTTCATTATAGCTTTTGTCACCCCAGTATCTACCCATTATTCTGGTAGCAACTTTTTTCTTATGTTTGTTTCGGTAATCTATATCGTTATCATACCGTTCCTTGCTCTTTTGTTTCGCTGTCTCAATTTTCCCTTCTCGATACCCCTGATCCGTAAGATACCTCTGTTTTGCTCTGTCATATTTCATTTTCTTAAATCCTGGATCACAAGACATCTTAGTAGCAATCCTTACGCGTGCTCGAGCTTTATTGCGTTTGGTGGCATTTTTATCTCTTTTAAATAAACTTTTCTTATATTTCAGGATGTTAGCTTTATTTTTTGTGTAGTAAAGTTTTCTATTAGTAGAAATTTGGATTGTTCTATTTTGATATTGTTTTTGGTTATTCTTTCTTTTTTTCCACTCGCGTGAGACCATATTTTTTCAAGATTTAAAATTATTAAGCACACAAAATCCCGTGTCGAGTATCTAAAACCTAGCATAAAACAAAACTAATTTTAAAATTTTCAGGTATTTATCTTGTTTGAATTACAAAATTAGTATTATTGGTTAGACACCATAAATATTTTTGCAGTTTAAATAATAAGTTTAGTGATTCTGGACTGAAAACTAAAATAATTGCAATTATGAGACAATAATATGGAGATATGTACTTTACGGGTTACAGGATACAATAATAAATTTGAACTGAGATGAAAAAAAAATTTCTTCCAGGAGACAAAAAGCAAAACTAATTTTAGAATTTTCATGTATTTTTGTTGTTTAAATTAAAAAATTACTATTACTGATTAGGCATCATAAATATTTTTGCAGTTTACATAATAATTTTAGCGATTAAGCCAAAAAAGAAAATTTTGGTTCCAGGAGTTTCGGTTACTATTGAGACAAGTAGCTATTATTACTATAGAGTTCATTACATGGACTGTTTTATTGCTTCAAAATTCAAATATCTTTGAAAAGACTGCAGTATGAAAATACATCAAAAATGCAATTTTTTTGACAAAATTGATTCTACTTTAAAAAGTATTTTATTTTTAAATACAAAAGTGACTAGATGTTGCAATTTCCTTTAAAATGAGCTATTATACAGCTCTCTATGATTTTCCAGTGCCCAGCTAGCTGAGCAGAAAGAAAAAGCGGAAAGAAAAAAATATCCCGTTTGTGGAGAATAACGTGGTAAAAGTCAATTTTCTTGATTTTCAAGCCAATATATTTTCTTTGTTATTCAAGCCAAAGGGAGGTAAGTTTCCTTTATAGAGGATTCGGACAAGGCGGTTCTAATGGTGTACTTTTTGTTTTGATCTGACTCTTTTTTTAGGAGTTGGGGGGTTTTATATTTCTTGACATTGGAGGTGATCGTCTCTTACTAGGTTGCTAGCTACCGCTGCAACCCGGAAAAACTAAAATAAAAAAAAATTGAATATTTCTCATTGGAAATATAGGACAACAATATAGAGATACGTAATTTACGGGTTAAGCCAAAAAATTTTGAACTAAGATGATATAAAATTAATGGCATAAAAATGGTGTAGCGAGTCAATTGAAGCAAAAGAAAAAACAAACTAATTTTTTAATTTTCAGGCTTTTTCTGGTTTGAATTAAAAAATGGAAATTATTGTTCAGACACCGTGAATATTTTTGCACTTAGCAGCTAAATAAAATTGTATTTTTTTAATTTTCAGGAATTATTCTAGTTTCAGTTGACAAATAAGATTTTTTTTTCAAGGAATCGAGCAGCTAACTAAGTCCAATATATACAATGGTATGTTCTTCGAATGATCTCTTTTAATTAGGATCCTAGCTACCGCTGCAACCCGGAACTATTAAAAAATATTTTATCTTTAATTAAAGAAGGAACTAGATGTAGCAAGTTTTACAATTGGGACGAGTCGCTCTTACTATACAACATACATTTCGTTATCACGAACTGTTTGCTTTGATATATCTATTGGTACCAAAATTTCGTTCTTTAGAGTTTCGGTTACTATTGAGACAAGTAGCTATTATTACTATAGAGTTCATTACCATGAACTGTTTCATTGCTTCAAAATTCAAATATCTTTGAAAAGACTGCAGTATGAAAACACATCAAAAATGCAATTTTTTTTACAAAATTGATTCTAGTTTAAAAAGCATTTGATTTTTAATTACAAAAGTGACTAGATGTAGCAATTTCCTTTAAAATGAGCTATTATACAGCTCTCTATGATTTTCCCGTGCCCAGCTAGCCGAGGAGCAAAAAACGGAAAGAAACAAATATCTCGTTTGTGGAGAATAACGTGGTTAAAGTCAATTTTCTTGATTTTCAGGCCAATATATTTTCTTTGTTATTGAAGCCAAAAGGCGGTAAGTTTCCTTTTCTAGGGTATTCGGACAAGGCGGTTCTAATGGTTTACTTTTTGTTTTGATCTGACTGTTTTTTAGGAGTTAGGGGTTTTTATATTTCTTAACATTGGACGTGATCGTCTCTTACTAGGTTGCTAGCTACCGCTGCAACCCGGATTTTTTTATAATTTATAATGAACCACATCGATCCTTTATGTAAACATTTTTATATATCTTGCATGGTCTACTGGTTAGGATAGCCTATTTTTACCCAGTTGGATATAGTTTGACTCCCGGTACGGGAAATTCTTACTTATGATGATTTCTTAACGAATATTATTTCAATAATAATTTATATTATGATTCCTTTTATTACTTCAGTTACTATGGGTTACAGTTCGCTCCTTAATGTAAAATTACTCAAACATTCTAAATATTTTTGCAGTTTACAGAGTTTTGCACTTTTTTATCATACCTTTTGCATTGTAATAATATAAATACTGTAATCTTAACGACAGTGAAATTGCCTATGCAAGTTAGTATAGGGAAGAGTTCGATCTTTATTATAATTACCCTAAACAAGATTTTAATTTATGTCTAATATTAATCATTAAGGAAAATTCATCATCTATATAATGATTTCTTATAATACTTCAATTACTATGGAAGAAAGTTCGTTCTTTAATGTATGGTGTACTTTTAAATTTGATCTGACTCCTTTGTTAGGAAAACAGGAAAAAGCCTACGGCTTTTTCTTCTTTTAAATAGTAAGAGACGAAACTCAAACAATCAAGTAGCTAACTAAGTCCAATGTATGGAATGGTTTGTTATTTCAGTGATCGTCTTTTAATGTAACAACCCGGAAAATATAAATACTGTAATCTTAACTATAGTGAAGTTGCGTATGCAAGTTAGTATAGGGAAGAGTTTGATCTTTATTATATATCTAATATAAAACTATGATGACGTTCATTATTTATCTAGTAGGGTTTCAGACAAGGTATTTCTAATGATGTACTTTTGTTTTGATCTGACTCTATTCTTAGGAGTTTTGGGTTTTTATATTTCTTAGCATTGGACTGATCGTCTCTTAGTAGGTTGCTAGCTACTGCTGCAACCCAAATTCACATATATATTTATTTATGAGAGGCAGCCTGGCCGAGTGGTCCAAGGCACTGGTGTTAGCCACCAGTCTCTTCAGAGGCGTGGGTTCAATTCTTACCGCTGGTATAAGATTATGTTTGAAAGACTGCATTGTGAAAAGACATCAAAATGCAGTTTTTGGTGGAAAAATTTATTCTCTTTTAGAAATAATTCATTTTATTTACAATATATTTTTAACCCAATTAATTTACTTTAAAATGAGCCATTGAAAAACTCTCTACCATGTTCAAGTACAAAACTATCTCTGGATACAAAAAAAAAAAAAAGAAAAAAAAAGAAAAAAAAAACCCGTTTTGGAAGAATGGTTTTTTAGATGCCACTTTTGTTGATTTTAAAGCCAATATATTTCCCTTGCTGTTCAAGCCAAGGGACAGAAATGTTAATATACAGGGGTTTCGGACAAGGCGGTTCTAATGGTGTACTTTTTGTTTTGATCTGACTCTTTTTTTAAGAACTATGGGTTTTTATATTTCTTGACATTGGAGGTGATCGTCTCTTACTAGGTTGCTAGCTACCGCTGCAACCCGGATAGTAAGAGACGAAACTCAAACAATCAAGTAGCTAACTAAGTCCAATGTATGGAATGGTTTGTTATTTCAGTGATCGTCTTTTAATGTAAAAATATAAATACTATAATCTTAACTATAGTGAAGTTGCGTATGCAAGTTAGTATAGGGAAGAATTTGATCTTTTTTATATTTTCTTAAGACATTGTTAATCTAAAAAAAAAAATTAAGCACAAATGGCGCTAGATCTAGAGATTTCCTTTAAAATGAGCCATTGAACAACTCTCTACGATGTTCCAGTGCCAATCTATTTTTGGAAGAGAAGAAGAAGAAAGAAAATAATATCTCGTTTGTGGAGAATAACGTGGTTAAAGTCAGTTTTCTTGATTTTCAAACCAATATATTTTCTTTGTCATTCAAGCCAAAGGGCGGTAAGTTTCCTTTATAGGTGTTTCGGACAAGGCGGTTCTAATGGTTTTCTTTTGTTTTGATCTGACTTTTTTTAGGAGTTAGGGGTTTTTATATTTCTGAACACTGGACGTGATCGTCTCTTACTAGGTTGCTAGCTACCGCTGCAACCCGGATAAGCTGAGTATGCAAATTAGTATAAGCAAGAGTTTGTTCTTTATCATATTTACCACGAACTGTTTGATATTATTATGGACTAAAGGTCGTTCTTTAATATAAAAAGTTATTAACCCCATTAATTTTCTTTAAAATGAGCCATTGAACAACTCTCTACGATGTTCCAGTGCCAAGAAATCTGTTGAATTACTAACCTATAATATAATTAAGTGGCGTATAAAATTTAGTATAGGCAAGAGGTCGTTCTTTATTAAATTTCCTTTAAAATGAGCCATTGAACAACTCTCTACGACGTTCCAGTGTCAAGCTATATGTGGAAAAAAAGCAAAAAATGCGGTTTGGGCAGAATGCTGTTGTAACTGCCACTTTTCTTTATTTTCAAGCCAATATGTTTCCCTTGCTGTTAAAGCCAAATGACAAAAAGTTTTCCATATAGGGGTTTTGGAAAAGGCGGCCCTAATGGTGTACTTTTTGTTTTGATCTAATTCTATTTTTAGGAGCTATGGGTTATTATATTTCTTAACATTGGACGTGATCGTCTCTTACAAGGAAACAGAATGTATAAATGAATAATAAAAACAAGATAGTAACAAACAAATATGCTGATTATATCTGACTATAGCTCAGAAAAAGTTGAATAGCACTGCTTTGGTATTGCTTAAAATCCTCGTCATAATTGGTGTTAGGGGGAATAATTATAATCTCGTAAAAAAGAGATGACTTTTAATTAAATTGACTCTTACAAAGTGACCTCAAACTTTCAATTTCCAATCAAATGAGACCTCTCTGAAGTTCATTAGATCACCCCTTTTATAAGAACCATATATGTCCCCAGGACATAACTTACAACGCCTGCCCCCGGGCCCTGGGGGGTTGTGTCTACATCTGAGTTTTTGTTTTCAGACTTTTTAACTACTTTTAACAAAATGGCTATCTCAAATTTTTATCGGTTGCATTTGGGGAAAAAGAGCGTAGGGGGGGGGGGCTGGTTACCCATCGATCTCTTTTGACTCTTAAAAAGTGAACTAGAACTTTAAATTTACAATCAAATGATCCCACTCTGAAGTTTATACGAGCTTTCCTTCCATAAAACCAATATAAACCCCTAGAGTATAACTTATAACACCTGTGTCGTAACCTAGGGGCTTGTTTCAACCCCGGAGTTTTTGCTATACGATCTTTGAACTATTTTTAACTAAATTGCTACCTCAAAATTTTTTTTAGATGTATTTGGGGAAATAGGGCGTGAGGGGGGGGGGGGTAATTGCCCTAGGACAAAATGTTAATAATAAAAAGGGAACAATAAATTTCGATTTCTAATCGCATTAAGTTTATACGACGACCACTTAAATATGAAATGCCTCTGGGAAAAAATAAATAGTAAATAATAAAACATTGGAGCCGCGTGGCCTTTACTATAAGCAACGCTATAGCGCTGCCTATGATGATTGCAGCTGCAGCTGCAACCATGATATTACTAAAGTTTACTTTAGTTGCACTTTAAAAGTCTAGAGCAAAAAAACTGGTAAATGCAAAAGTATTTGTACATGATTTAAAATGGAATTACAACAATTCAAAACCGTAAAAAGAAAAACCAAAGTTTGAATCTTAGCGGATATTTAACTAGACCAAATTTTTTCAGATAAGAGCCCTCACCAAATGAAGATTGTCCTATAACCCGGCCCGCTCTTGTGAGGTTTTGATTCATCAATCTCTTAAGGTGCTCTTTATATTAAACATATCAATTAGTATAGGGTAGAGTTCATTCTTTACTATAAACTATTGAGACACTCAAAACTTTGCTCTTTAGAGTATCGGTTACTATTGAGACAAGTAGCTATTATTACTATAGATTTCATTACCATGAACTGTTTGATTGCTTCAAAATTCAAATATCTTTGAAAAGACTGCAGTATGAAAATACATCAAAAATGCAATTTTTTTGACAAAATTGATTCTACTTTAAAAAGTATTTTACTTTTAATTGCAAAAGTGACTAGATGTTGCAATTTCCTTTAAAATGAGCTATTATACAGCTCTCTATGATTTTCCAGTGCCCAGCTAGTTGAGGAGGAAAATCAAGCGGAAAGAAAAAAATATCCCGTTTGTGGAGAATAACTTGGTTAAAGTCATTTTTCATGATTTTCAAGCCAATATATTTTCTTTGTTATTCAAGCCAAAGAGCGATAAGTTTCCTTAATAGGGGTTTTGGACAAGGTGGTTGTAATGGTGTAATTTTTGTTTTGATCTGACTCTTTTCTTAGGAGTTAGGGGTTTTTATATTTCTTAACTTTGGACGTGATCGTCTCTTAATAGGTTGATAGCTACCGCTGCAACCCGGATAAGATCCTCTTGACTATCACCATTTATGATCAATCCTTATGTCCCACTATACAAGTTTGTAAAGGCAAGAGTTCGTTATTTATTTTAATTTTCACCCAATTAATTTCCTTTAAAATGAGCTCTTGATCAACCCTCTACGATGTTCAAGTGCCAAGATCTCTCTGGATACAAAAAAAGAAAAAAAAAAGAGAAAAATAACCCGTTTAGGCAGAATGTTGTATTAGCTGCCACTTTTCTTGATTTTCAAGCCAATATATTTCCCTTGCTGTTCAAGTCAAGGGACAGAAATTTTACTATACAAGGGTTTCGGACAAAACGGTTCTAATGGTGTAATTTTTGTTTTGATCTGACTCTTTTCTTAGGAACTAGGGGTTTTTATATTTCTTAAAATTGGACGTTATCGTCTCTTGTTAGGTTGCTAGCTACCGCTGCAACCCGGAAACATATGGAATGGTCGGTTATGTAACTACGTAACTCATTTTAAAGGTAGAACTCTTTCTAATTGATTACAAACAGGAAAAAGCCTTTGGCTTTTTCTTCTTTGAATAGTAAGAGACTAGCCTCAAACAATCAAGTAGCTAACTAAATCAAATGTATGTATTGGGTTTTTATTCCAATGAACGTTTTTTAGTGGAAAATTTTAATATATTGACCTTAAATATTATAACTGTACTAGCCTATACTCTAGTTAAGTGGCCTATAAAATTTAGTATACGAAAGAGGTCGTTCTTTATTATATATCTGTTGAATTACTAACCTATACTATAATTAAGTGGCGTATAAAATTTAGTATAGGCAAAAGGTCGTTCTTTATAATAATTAACCCAATTAATTTCCTTTAAAATGAGCCATTGAAAAACTTTCTACGATGTTACAGTGCAAAGCTATCTCTGTATAACAAGAAAGAAAAAAAAAATCCCGTTTAGGCAGAATGTTGTAGTAGCTGCCACTTTTCTTGATTTTCAAGCCAATATATTTCCCTTGCTGTTCAGTCCGAGGGACTATACAGGGGGTTTTGGGCCGGACGGTTCTAATGAAGTACTTTTTGTTTTGATCTGACTCCTTTTTTAGGAACTATAGGTTTTTATATTTCTTAACATTGGACTTGATCGTCTCTTCCTCGGGTGCTAGTTACCGCTGCAACCCGGATGATAGCGACTGCTGCACCCCAGATTGACAACCCAGATTATGTAAACCCTGATTACAAACAGGAAAAAGCCTACGGCTTTTTCTTCTTTGGGGTAGTAAGAGACGACTCTCAAAGAATCAGGCAGCAAACTAAGTCCAATGTATGCATTGGTTTGTTCTTCTAATGATCGTCTTTTAATATAATAAAATGAGCTATTGAACAACTCTCTACGATGTTTAAGTGCCAAGCTATCTGTGGAAAAAAAATATCCCGTTTGGGGAGAATAACGTGGTTAAAGTCAATTTTCTTGATTTTCAAGCCAATATATTTCCCTTGCTGTTCAAGCCAAGGGACAGAAAGTTTACTAGACAGGGGTTTCGGACAAGGCGGTTCTAATGGTGTACTCTTTGTTTTGATCTGACTCCTTTGTTAGGAACTATGGGTTTTTATATTTCTTAACATTGGACGTGATCGTCTCTTACTAGGTTGCTAGCTACCGCTGCAACCCGGATATAAAATTTAGTAGAGGCAAGAGGTCGTTCTTTATTATAACTTAAATATAACTGCACTAGCCTATACTATAGTTAAGTGGCCTATAAAATTTAGCATACGCAAGAGGTCGTTCTTTATTATACTTTCACTTAACAAGCTCGGGTTCGATTCCCGGTGTGGGAAAATTTTTAACTCTATAATCTTCGAACATTTGAACCTTTTATAATCTATAATGATGTATAATATAAATACTGTAATCTTAACTATAGTGAAGTTGCGTATGCAAGTTAGTATAGGGAAGAGTTCGATCTTTATTATAATCAAGTAGCTAACTAAGTCCAATGTATGCAATGGTTTGTTATTGTAATGATCTTCTTTTAATGTAATTTCGTAAGAAAAATGATACTATTTAAAAATAATTTGTTTTATAACTACAAAAAGTTTTTAACCCCATTAATTTGCTTTAAAATGAACCATTAAACAACTCTCTACGATGTTCCAGTGCCAAGCTATCTGTGGAATTACTAATTAATACTCTGAAATTATTGCTAGAATTACGTGGCGTATAAAATTTAGTATAGGCAAGAGGTCGTTCTTTATTATAAGCTTCAAAATTCAAATATCTTTGAAAAGACTGCAGTATGAAAATACATCAAAAATGCAATTTTTTTGACAAAATTGATTCTACTTTAAAAAGTATTTTATTTTTAAATACAAAAGTGACTAGATGTTGCAATTTCCTTTAAAATGAGCTATTATACAGCTCTCTATGATTTTCCAGTGCCCAGCTAGCTGAGCAGAAAGAAAAAGCGGAAAGAAAAAAATATCCCGTTTGTGGAGAATAACGTGGTAAAAGTCAATTTTCTTGATTTTCAAGCCAATATATTTTCTTTGTTATTCAAGCCAAAGGGAGGTAAGTTTCCTTTATAGAGGATTCGGACAAGGCGGTTCTAATGGTGTACTTTTTGTTTTGATCTGACTCTTTTTTTAGGAGTTGGGGGGTTTTATATTTCTTGACATTGGAGGTGATCGTCTCTTACTAGGTTGCTAGCTACCGCTGCAACCCGGAATCAAGATCAATCAAGTAGCTAATTAAGTCCAATGTATGCAATGGCTTGTTATTTCAATGATCGTTCTGTATAGGCAAGAGTTCGTTCTTTATTGTAATTTTAACCCAATTAATTTCCTTTAAAATGAGCTATTGATACAACTCTCTATGATTTTCCAGTGCCCAGCTAGCTCTGGATGCAGAAAAAAAAAGTGAAAAGAAAAAAATATCCCGTTTGTGGAGAATAACGTGGTAAAAGCTGCCACTTTTCTTGATTTTCAAGCCAATATATTTTCTTTGTTATTCAAGCCAAAGGGACAGTAAGTTTCCTTTATAGAGGATTCGGACAAGGCGGTTCTAATGGTGTACTTTTTGTTTTGATGTGACTCTTTTTTTAGGAGTTGGGGGGTTTTATATTTCTTAACATTGGAGGTGATCGTCTCTTACTAGGTTGCTAGCTACCGCTGCAACCCGGAAAACTATAAATACAAACAGGAAAAAGCCATACGGCTTTTTCTTCTTTTGAATAGTAAGAGACTAGACTCAAACAATCAAGTAGCTAACTAAATGCGATGTATGGAATGGTTTGTTATTCCAATGAACGTCTTTTAATGTAAAAATATAATATACTGACCTTAAATATTATAACTGTACTAGCCTATATCTAGTTGTGGCCTATAAAAGTTAGCATACGAAAGAGGTCGATCTTTATTATATCTGTTGATTTACTCCTATACTAGGAACTATGGGCGTATATATTTCTAGCATTGGCAAGAGATCGTTCTTTATACTAAGTTAGCTCAGCTATCCACTAAACCTGGAGTTATTGAACAACTTGCTACGATGGGCCAGGTTCAGCTATCTCTGCATAGTAAGAACTAGCAAAAAAATCTGTTTAGGCGAATGTTGTAGTAGCTGCCACTTTTCTTGATGTGTCAAGCCAATATATTTCGGTTGTTCAAGTCGACGATTTATGGGTTTTGGCGCTTATTATAATTGGTACTTTTGTTTGATCTGACTCTTTTAGAACTATAGGCTCTTATAATTCATAACATTGACGTGATCGTCTCTTACTAGGTTGCTAGCTGCGCTCGGATGCTAGCTACCGCTGCAACCCAGATTGACAACCCAGATTATGTAAACTCTGGTTACAAACAGGAAAAAGCCTACGGCTTTTTCTTCTTTGGATTAGTAAGAGACGACTCTCAAAGAATCAGCCAGCAAACTAAGTCAACTTTATGCATTGGTTTGTTCTTCTAATGATCGTCTTTTAATATAATAAAATTAGCTATTGAACAACCCTCTACGATGTTTAAGTGCCAAGCTATCTCTGGAAAAAAAATATCCAGTGTGGGGAGAATAACGTGGTTAAAGTCAATTTTCTTGATTTTCAAGCCAATATATTTCCCTTGCTGTTCAAGCAAAGCGACAGAAAGTTTACTAGACAGGGTTTTCGGACAAGGCGGTTCTAATGGTGTACTCTTTGTTTTGATCTGACTCCTTTGTTAGGAACTATGGGTTTTTATATTTCTTAACATTGGACGTGATCGTCTCTCTACTAGGTTGCTAGCTACCGCTGCAACCCGGATATAAAATTTAGTAGAGGCAAGAGGTCGTTCTTTATTATAACTTAAATATAACTGCACTAGCCTATACTATAGTTAAGTGGCCTATAAAATTTAGCATACGCTAGAGGTCGTTCTTTATTATATCAAGCCAAATGACAGAAAGGTTCCTATACAGGGGTTTCCGATAAGGTGGTACTAATGGTGTACTTTTTGTTTTGATCTTACATGTTTTAGGAGTTATGGGTTTTTATATCTTTTAACATTGGACGTGATCGTCTCTTACTAGGTTGCTAGCTACCACTGCAACCTGGATTAAGTGGCCTATAAAATTTAGTATAGGCAAGAGGTCGTTCTTTATTATAAAAATCCTACGGCTTTTTCTTCTTTTAAATAGTAAGAGACGAAACTCAAACAATCAAGTAGCTAACTAAGTCCAATGTAATGAATTGTTTGTTATTTCAGTGATCGTCTTTTAATGTAAAAAAAATATAAATACTGTAATCTTAACTATAGTAAAGTTGCGTATGCAAGTTAGTATAGGGAAGAGTTTGATCTTTATTATACTGGAAACAAAGAAAAGAGAAAAAAAATATCCCGTTTAGGCAGGTTGTAGTAGCTGCCACTTTTCTTGATTTTTTAGTACTGATTTTTTAACTTGCGTGCAGCTTGCTTTGATCTAACCATTATGTATTCATGAATGAGACCATTTGCAGTTTTGACGTTTCTTATATAGTAATTATGACGTCACTGCATCAAAAATACAGTTTTTATTGGAAAAATTTATTCTCTTTTAGAAATAATTTATTTTAGTTACTATAGATTTTTAACCCAATTAATTTCCTTTAAAATGAGCTATTGAACAACCCTCTACGATGTTCCAGTGTCAAGCTATCTGTGGATACAAAAGAAAAAAAAAGAAAAAAAAAGAAAAAAATATCCTGTTCGGGGAGAATAACGTGGTAAAAGTCTATTTTCTTGATTTTCAAGCCAATATATTTTCTATGTTATTCAAGCCAAAGGGTGGTAAGTTTCCTTTATGGAGGATTTGGACAAGGCGGTTCTAATGGTGTACTTTTTGTTTTGACCTAAATCTAATTTTAGGAGCTATGGGTTATTACATTTCTTAACATTGGAGGTGATCGTCTCTTACTAGGTTGCTAGCTACCGCTGCAACCCGGATAGATGCTAGCTACCGCTGCAACCCGGATTACTTATTATAAAAACCAACAAAAATAAAATTGATTTTAAATCATATTAAAATACGATAAGTAGAAGAACAAAGCATTGCAGATATTGGAAATGGTTTGCAGCCAGATTTTTTTAGTCTTGTCTCTTACTTTTCCAAAGAAAAAAAGTAGGCTTTTTATTGTTTGTGATGAAGATTATATAGAGGATTTATGATCTGGGTTGCAGTGGTAGCTAGCAACCTAGTAAGAGATGATCACGTCCCACACTAAGAAATACAATTGCCCCTAACTCCTAAAAATAAAGAGTTATCGAAACACAAAGTATACTATTAGAATCGCCTTATCAGAAACCCATATGATGGAAACTAACAGCTCTTTGGCTTGAATAACGAGGAAATCCGGGATGCAGTGGTAGCTAGCAGCCTAGTAAGAGACGATAACGTCCAATGTTAAGAAATGTAAAAAGTCATAACTCCTAAAAAAAAGTCAGATCAAAACAAAACGTATGCCATTCGAACTGCCTTGTCCAAAATCCCTATATAGGAATCTTTCTGTCATTTGACTTTAAAAACAAGGGAAATATCTTGGCTTGAAAATAATAAAAAGTGACAGCTACTATAGCATTCTGTCCAAACGGCATTTCTTTTTTCTTTTTTTCTTTTCCACAGAACCATTTTGTACTAATCATTTTGTTCAAAATAGTCCAAATGTCACATATCATGCCTCCAGGTTTGAAAACCTCCCTTAGAGCCCACAGGGCTATGAAAGTTGTCCGTTGTTAAGAAATAATGGGAAGGGTGGTCGATTAAGGTTTAGAGGGGACTCATTCAACTGGAAATCGAAAGCCTTTTGAAGATTTACCTGTTCTGCAATCAGTTGCTACCAAATGAGTTGTTACCGACAGCAGTGTGTTCAAAAAATATATTATTCCAGTTCAATGGCTTTTGTATTTCAGCAGTCGTGTTTTAAATAATTTTTAGAGAAAAACAAAATTATCATTAAAATTTTTGGGTTTTTGATTGGCAATGCCACCAAAAAAGAGGACTAAATTAAGATTATTTAGTTTTTAATTGTAATACTTAAATTCAGTTGCAGCAAGTATTTTTTTAATTTAACTTCGGATTGTGTTTCAAATCATGCCCAAGCTTAACTAAAATACAAAATAGGCTTCCAGCCCAACAACAAACGATTTATTATTGTTTAAGTATGCGTACCAATAATTGTAAAGTGGTTTGTAGCTTTCCAATTTTCCAGAGTTCTTCTTTTATTTCAAATATTAGATAGTAATTTTCGGGATGAATTAAATAAAAGGACACCACATGGATTTGGGCTTTAAAAATGGTCAAGAAGCCTTCCTTTACCAGGCATCGTATCATCTTTCTAGATTTAGAAAATCCCAAACAAGAGAAAACACACTTGCCTCTCCCTCATCCCACTGTGAAACATAAGACAATAAAAATCTTATTTTATGACCTTGGTTGTAATACATTTACCCCCTCCCCTGTCTCATCAGATAGATGTAAACTCAACTCGTTTTGATGAAGTGAAATTCGATATTATTATCCTAATGACCATACTTAAACCAGTTCGAGGGTATAAACTACAAGCAAAAAACAGCCCATACCGACAACAACTGAAATAATTAAAAAGTCAGAAACATTTTGATGAAGATATATATATTAAACCATAAAAACAACATCAGTATTGACAGACAACCCAAGACGTACAAAATTTTGAATAATATAATTAGAAGTCCACAACAGGCCTCCATAAATAATAAAACAAATAATAAATATTTCAAATACCATTCAGTGCACTCAACATTACAAAAAAAACAAAAATAAAACTTCAGCCAAAAATCAGCAAATACTAGGTACTCCTCCTATATATAATTATTGATTTGCGCCCACCACCACAAAAGAAAAAACCAACAAAAAAACCAACATTACATATTTTATTTATTAAAATTTATTTATTAAAAAAAAACAATTGAAGATTATTTTTAATTAGATTAATTTAATAGTAGTTAATACATTACAATTTTGAAAAACCCATGTTTTGTCAATATATAGATCGATGTGAGTATCTTGTCCAAGCATTCTTCCTCAGAGAGACAATATTACATTCGTCAGCTATGTCATTGGCGGTATTAAAAAGAGTTCTCGGTGACACTATCAATGGCAATATGCTCGGCAACATGGTGGACCTTTAGACTGAAATTAAATAAAAAAACAAGTTTTTTTCACTGAAAGTAAGGAGCGACATTAAAACTTAAAACGAACAGAAATTGTTCCGTATATGAAAGGGGGAGTCCCATCCTCAACGCCTCGCTCTTTACTATATATTTTTTTATTGTTATAAAAACACTTCTGTGAGACATACAAAATTTTTAGAGAACCGAGTCAGGCTTTTAGGAGGAGACGTAATAATTAATATACGTACTAGTTTTTTTGTTTTTTATTTTTCACTTTAAATCCTTTCTTTCAGTTAAAAAAAAAACCTTTTTAATTGAATTTATTAAAGTTTTTTGATAAATAAAGCTTGTATTTTTTCTAACCGTGCACGAATAGTTAAAACAAATTTTGAAAATTAGTTTTAATTTATTTTTCTCCATGTCTTTCTCGACATTTTTTTCTGAAATAACTTTACGAATTAACTTCTGTAACGAACTTCTATATTTGTAGTGTTTTATTCCGTACATAAGAGAGTTCACCCCCTAGTCAATTCCTCTTTACCCCAAAGTTCGAATTTTGTTGGAATCACAAACCCCTGAATCACAAAGGCTGGTTAATTAGAATAGATAGCTCTTTTGAAAGTACTAAAAAAAACCTTAGCGTAAAGAGTGATCTGATGGTGTGAGTTTCATTAAAGTTCTAAGGCTTTTAGGGGTTGTTTTCCCCTTTTTTTGAGAATAAGGTGAGTTTTCTCAATTGCGTAACTTTTGATTGGTAAGACTAAACTTGATGAAACTTCTATATTTTAAAACAGCATAAAAATTTGATTCTTCTGATGTATCTATTGGTATTATAATTTTACTTTTTAAAGTTTCTGTTACTATTTACACGGGCCGCGAGCTAATTAGTGTTTATTAAAAAAAAATTTTTTATAGTAAATTTATTAATTTAATTGTTTTAGCAAAACTTTTAGATTCTAAAATTTATAGAATTATGTAATAAGGTATTATCCAGCCCTTTCAATTAAAATTTACACTGTGTAAATTCCAATTATCGTTGACAATATTTTTGGTAATTTGGTTGAATTTTGATTAATTAAGTTGAAAATAATTCAAAAATCTTGGAGAAAAGTCAAAATCTGTTTGAACCATCTCTATATGCACTAACAATACCCAAATTGTTGGACATTTTCTTGATTTTCTTGATTAAACCAATGGTCCAAGTTTGAGAGTTCAGAAACCGGAAATCCTGTTTTTGTCAATTGCGGAGATTGGCGTGGAAAGTCGTACAGAAACACTTTCCGTTTTGCGATCAAGAGTGTATTCACCATCCATGGTAATTGCAACATACACTTAGGTGTTATGTCAAAATTATACCCATATTGTTGACAATATTATCAGCAGTGTAGTGGGTTTGAGAACAAGCACAAATTGAAAAAATTAACTGCTTTCTGAAAGTTCTTTAACGTTTACAAAATAAATGAAAAATAATTCGCGTTCTCAGCTCTCATGCTTATTACAACGTTTTATGTAAATGGAACGGTCACTTTCATATTTATTTAAGTTTTGGCCTCTCGCGGATTAATGCTGCAGGCTTTTATTAGCAGTTGTAGAGATAATAGTTGTAGTCTGGGTGTCAACAAAGTCAAATAATGTATTTACTATTCATCTAAATTTGATTAAGTTGTAATCATACTATTTTCGGAAAATTCCCAAAAATACTAGATTTGATTGGAACTAAAAAATTCAATGATGTACTGACATTAAAACATAGAAATATCAGAACCTTTAAATGTATGGATTGATCTAGGAATTCACGTAAAATTGTTTTTAAACCAGTAAAAAGGGTGTAGTCAGGAGTCATGTCAACGACGATTTGCATTGCCAATATTAATTATGATATTTATTATAAATTTAGTTTATTTTTAGAAAAACAAAAAATTAGATTGGTATGAACTGTTTTTTGGAAATCTTCAATTTTCACTTTTCAAAAATAATTAATAAATATTTAAGGAGAGGAGACGAGTCTAAAATTTATTATTTTTTTTTTGCTGCATTAGCTTTTTTCCCATTATCTTGAACATTTATTCTTTTCCAATTTCTTTTCCAATTTCTTGTCACTAAATTCGTAGACTTTGGACGAATGCCATAATTAAACAATTTGTTTACAGAGGTCCGGCTGGTGTTCGTCCTCAAGCAATAGATCCAAGTGGAAATATGGTTGATGATCTTATGTTTGGTATGGGCGTTGGTGAAATTGGGAAAAGAGTGTTACATGTCGGCAATGCCCGCACCTTGCATTACATGTCCGCACCTGCAGCAACAAGCTCATTGTCTATTGCCAAAATGGTTGCAGATAAAGTTGAAGCCGAGATTCTTGTGCGATAATAAGGATGTTATAGTCATAATATAGGTTGCTAGCAGGAGAAAAAATGGCAAACTTATTATATGCAATTTGTTCATGGCGTCAAACCATTCTCAAAACTATTTATTTGGATTTTTGGTTTGTAGTTGTCGTTTATACACCAAGATTTAAGTGAAAGGAGGGTAAAAGAAATACTGATTAAAAATTTTGATATTGTAGAACTGAGTGAAAAAATAACTTCTGAAGACATTTTGGTTGTTGGACAAAATTAGAAGAATAAGAATTTCTTTAAGCTTATCTCTATCTATTGACCTTAAAGTATAATTTTTTGAATAAATAAATGCATCGAACAGCTATCTGTCGTGTCTTCATAATAATTGAATTACTTGAATAATTTAAGACTTGAGTTTAAATTCAAATTCTCTGACAAAATGAGCTAATCTTTTTTGACAGAATAAACACTATAAATGGCATTACCCTGATAATTTACCCTGATAATTGTCAAAAGTAAGCTTAAACACCTTCTTCCTAGTATAAAATGTTGTGATTACATGTAAACATGGTTATTATGCTGAGATACCGATTAAAGAAAAATAACCTAAATTGACTTTTTAATGGACAGAAGTTAGCAGAATAGTTACATTAAAATTTTGGGATTAGCCTAGAATTAGAAATAAAATACTTAAATATTTTTATTTTTTTTTAATAAATTGAAAAAATTAGATTTAAAAATTTAATTATACTTAAATTATAATTTAAGTAAATCCAAAAATAATTTGTCTAATATATAGTCTAATCCCAAAATTTGAATGTCACTATGTTGTGTATCTTTGAATGTCACTATATATGACTATATAGTGGTAGTAGTAGGGTAATAGTAGGTAATAGTGGTAGTAGTGGTAGTAGTAGTAGCAGTAGTAGTTGTAGTAGTAGTAGTTGGAGTTGTAGCAGTAGTTTCAGTTGTAGCAGCAGTAGTAGTAGTAGTAGTAGTAGTAGTAGGTAATAGTAGTAGTAGTAGTAATAGTGTTAGTAGCATTAGTAGTAGTAGCAACGGTAGTAGTAATAATAATAATAGTGGTAGTGGTAGAAGAAGTAGTAGTAGTGGTAGTAGCAGTAGTAGTAGTAGTAGTAGTAGTAGCAGAAGTAGAAGTAGTAGTAGTAGGAGCAGTAGCAGTGGTAGTAATAGTAATAGTATTAGTAGTAGTATTAGTGTTAGTAGTATTAGTATTAGTAGAAGCAGTAGCAGTAGTATAAGTTGTAGCAGTGGTAAAAGTAGTTGTTGTTGTAGTGGTAGAAGTAGTAGTAGTAATAGTAGCAGCAGTAGCAGTAGCAGTAGTAGTAGTATTACCAGCAGTAGAAGTAGCTGTATCAGTTGAAATAGTAGTAGTACTATTTGTAGCGGTAGTTGTAGTAGTATTAGTAGTAATAATAATAATAATATTTTATTACCCGTCAAACCACTTTCTTTTACCCATTTTATTACCCATTTTCTCTCCTGCTAGCAACCTATATTATGACTATAACATCCTTATTATCGCACAAGAAACTCGATTTCAACTTAATTAGGTCTTTGAGGATAACTCCCCCCCTCCCGTAGCGCTCCTGGCAAGGGTTGTAAGTTAAGCCCTGGAGGTATATAAGTTTTTTTTTATATAAAGCGTTGTAGTAGAAACTTCAAACAGGGTTAATTTGATTATAAATTGAAATGGCTAGTGGCCATTTTAATAGTCAATAGTGATTGGAAGGCAACTAACACCGCTTCCACCCTCACCATTTACAAAACACCTCCACTCAAAACTTTGAGGTAGCCATTTTATTCACAGTAGTTGACATGCCCAGACATTATATCTTCAAGGATAACACTCCCCCCACAGACCTCAGGGTAAGGTTGTAAGTTATGCTCTGGGGGCATATAAGGTTTTTATTGAACGTTTTGTCGTAGAAACTTGAAAAAGGGCTCATCCGATTGGAAATTTAAAGGACTAGCGCCCTTTTTAATAGAAAAAAGTGATTTAAGGCCAAAAAACCCCCCTCTCACACCCACTTTTTCCCCAAAACCTTCAAATCAAAACTCTTAGATATACATTGCGTTACCCTTCGTTAAAATTTTTATAAATTAGGTCTTTGATGATGATAACCCCACTAAGAGCCCTCGGGGCAAGGGGGGTAAGTTATGCGCTAGGCGCATATGAGCTTTTTATTGAAAGTGCTGTCGTAGAAACTCCGAAAAAGGCTCGTTCGATTGGAAATTCAAAGGGCTAGTACTACATGTTATTAGGCATACATTACGCCTAGTAACATATTACTACATGTTGTTAGGCCTACATTATTCACAAGGGGAATCAAACAGCACGATAACCCATTACCTTATTGTATCGTTAAAAGAGACATTCTGAACTTCTGTGAAACAATCCTCATTATTTTCACCTTTTCCCCCCTTGTCTCCCGTGTTTTTCCGTCTTGTAACGACACGGGTGGATCCCGGATGTGCTTATAGGGGAGGGGGGGCACAAAAGAGGTTTATCCGAGAAACTTGGGTTAGCAGAAAGTTTAATTACCGCAACCGGGCTTTAGATAATACACGGACACGCCTTAAGTCTCTGTTAGGGGGCACGCCCCCCCCTTGCCCCACCCCTGGATACACCCCAATTTCAAGTTTTAAAAACAAATTAGTCCGGCTCTATTTTGGTCTTTTTAATGTTTTGGCTCATTACGAATGATCTGTATGTTTTTTGTCTAAACATTTGTTTCTTTCTCTTCGTTTGACACAGTCATTCAAAAATCGACTCTCGCACATCTACATTCGGTGTGATGTAATACTATTAGGAAGGGGGGGATCCAAAAATGACGACTATGTAAAGGAAATAAACATAGATTAACTCTCATAAATTAACACATGGCCTCAAAGTCAATAAAATTTTTTGGGAGGGATTATTTTTTTTAAAAATATAGGGGGATATCTTTTGTACTTTTTTTAATTTATAAAATTAAAATCCCCCTAGTTTCCCCCCCCCCCACAAAAAAAAAAAATTTAAAGAACTAAGGAAGGGGCAAATGTCCCCCTCCACATTAACACGACCGCGTTTAACTTTTTACATTGTTTCCCATTTTTATTGTCTATTCTACAATCCCTTTCGGTTCATATCAATAACATCTAATAAGAGAAATTTTTGAATCAGTGTCCTGATTACAAGCAATAATATTACTAAGTAAAAAAACAAGAAAAAAATTCACTATGAAACACAAAAACTCGAATAGTGGCACATAATGAATGTAAAAAGAAAAAAGATCTGAGTGTCGAAAAAATATTAATAGGAAAATTGTGAGTTCCACAGTCCTTAGAAAAATCAATAGAAAATTTTTAACCAAACAAAAGTATTTCCATGATTCTACGACAGTACTGGCCATTTTCTTCAACAAATCGAAAAAATGATAGAAAAAACTCTTAGTGACTTAAAAACCTTGAGATGCAAGAAAATCCAAATGAAATAAGAAAAAAATGAATTTGTGAATGCAATCAGGACAAACACTTGTGAACTGAGTTTGATTTTGTTTTGGGTTTTATGTTAATAGCTGCTTCAGATCTTAATTCATATTTTCAACTCCTATGTTTAAACCCCGAGGCAAATTTTATATTTCTACGGAATTTTAAATGTATACTAAAATTTGATGGAAATCATTAGGAATGTTCAGGATGGCAGAAACACGCATTTAAACAGCGTAAAAAAGGATACGGTATTCATCAAGATAAGGACCTGCTTATCTATTTCTGCTTGTTTTTTCTTCTCTTTCTCGGCTAAGTCTTCTTCCACTTTCTTCTTCAAATTCGCCCATTCTTCTCGTATTTTTTTGCTAAAAAAGACGAAAATGAAAATCATAACCACAATTCTGTAACCGTCTTCCTTAATTTGTGTAATAAAGAGGATAATGTGCTATAGGATGTAATAATCAGATCTTAAGAAGTATACACAATTGACAGAGAGTACATTCAACCCAATCTTAATTCATTCATAAGGTAATTAGAAGAAACCACGTGACACAGCACCTTCCTCTTCTTTGAAACCAATAGCCATCATTAGCCTGTACCCAGATATATTAAGCTCATAAACTCAAGCACAAAGGAGCCCCCTTAAGACCCACCAGCTCTACCACGTCCGCCACCCCATGGCCGCGTCACACCTATTCACAGACCAAATCTATTCAGAGTTGAGGTTAGATATAGGCTACTATTTTTCCACACCCCATTTGGTGATGGATTTGATTTTAAAATTTAGTAGGGAGGACATGGGCCTAATAACAGATGTAGATCAACGACTTTTCATAGAGCATTCAATGAGGGAAGGGTATGTTTTTCATGGAGATCGCGTCTTGACAACCTATCCATGTGGACAGACCACCGTTGCAAAGTCAACTGAAGTGTTCTTGTACATGAAGTCTTTGTACCCCTCGGCAATTTCTCACTAGTCTTTGCCGTGTGGGGACTATCAATGGATTTAGAATCCTTTTGAGGTCCCCGACATTACTACCGTCGAGGACACTGGGCCACACGGGTGGTTCTTTGAAATTGACGGGCACAGGCCGCTGGCGCTTCACGACTCAGTCTAAGATTTTGTCTTTCCCTGTATCAATCTACCAGTGAGCAGGGACTCAGTGAGCCCCTACACACGATCAGTGGTTGAATATATGGGGATGCACAGGACTCCCTCTAAGCAAAAACTTATTGCTGATTTCTACCCTAAGGAGAATATTGTTGCTCACCTGGTGCTTTTGCACTGGAATGTTAAGAATGTTTTAAAATAATCAAAATACCTCGTGTCAAACAGATCAATCAGCGACTATACTTCAAATCGTTTATCGACACTTTTTTCGATAAACACTCCAGTGCAAATTCACAGGTGGAGACGGAAATGTACAAACTCATTTTAAATTCAGCGTTTGGCAAAATGTGTGAAAGCGTACGTAGTAGATCTCGCTGCGACGTTGTGAATGATCCTCTAGAGTGTGCACGAATTATTGCTGATTGTCAGAAAATGTTTTTGGAAAGACCGAAAAAAATCTACTATTGCTATAGTATTTGGCAGGAGTCCTATGATCAAA
>NC_142813.1:3179885-3242931 GCF_049724085.1 Artemia sp. Qi Xiang Cuo | reverse complement strand
TTTATTCAATTAGTTACCCTTGCAGTCCATTTCAAGCATTGTAAGATTTTGTTTTGAAGATACCAGATGGGGTTATTGCCACTGGAAAATTGGCTATAAAGTCTGTGAAGCGATCAGGTATCCCTTTGTGATTTGCTGTAAGGTCAATGGAGTGCGTACAGATAATTTTCAGAACTTTCCTACCTTGGGTGGGGTCAGGAAATTTAACCCTTATTGCACCTGGACTAAACCTGTAAGTTTGCTTCTGTTTGATAACGCCCCTCTTAGTGCAGAAATATATTAGACGTAAAATAAAACTTTATGCAAATAAAATAATAAATTTAGTGCAAAATAAAACGTAAAATAATGCTTTAAAAATTTTTTTTATTATTACTTAATTATTTATTTACTTTCTTTACTTATTTATTGCTTAAATATTTATTTATGTTTTATAAATGTTTTTTATTATTACTTAATTATTTGTTTACTTTATTTACTTATTCATTACTCAATTATTTATTTATGTTTTATACCAAAAAATGAATTATTAATTATTTATTTATTTATTACTTAATTATTTATTTATGGTTTTTAAATTTTTTATTATTACTTAATTATTTATTTACTTTATTTACTTATTTATTTCTCAATTATTTATTTATGTTTTATAAATGTTTTTTTATTATTACTTAATTGTTTATTTACTTTATTTACTTATTTATTACTTAATTATTTATTTATGTTTTATAAATGTTTTTTTATTATTACTTAATTATTTATTTACTTTATTTACTTATTTATTACTTAATTATTTATTTATGTTTTATAAATATTTTTTTATTATTACTTAATTATTTATTTTTCATACTAACGTTATCTGTTCTTGATGGAATTCATTTTTCTTGTAAGCATAAATTAAAACAGCTTTTTGCTTAATTTCAATTGTGTGGCTAATTAAAAAACCCTCATAGCAATGATAAAAAAAAGAAAGGAAAACATTGTACTTTGAACAGTGAACATTTTAAGCAAGCTCAATAAAATGCTCATCATTAAAAGTGAAGGTCTCTTGTTTGTAACTTTCATATTAGAAAGCCAGAATAAAGTAGCCACGGTGTGACGTTGAGTCACCCCGTGGCTCATGCCACTTCGAGTCACTCCACTTGCGTTTTTTTGAGTTTCAAGGTATTAGATGGAATATATATTAAATGTATCAGTGTTCAGTTATGTTACAACATTCAAACTGATTTCAGAAAACCTGGAAAAAACCATAAGATACGTTTAGTTTATGTAGATGGTAAATAAGCGAGGACTTAAGATACATTATTTGTCTTTTCAGATAAAATCATTCATTGATGGTAATTAGTTTGTATGGTAATTTATGGTAATAAATTAGATGGTAATTTATTATATTGATTGCCGAAAATGATTTCGGGTACCCGACTAACTGACCATATCTCAAATAGTAAGCTGTACGAAAAATGTGGCTCAGTCCTGCTTTTTAGGACTATGATGAGAAAAAGGATGAAATGGCTAAGACACGTTCTGTAGCTGAAGAACGATACATGGCCAAAGATTGTCCTTGTCGGTCAAACGAAAAGTGGGTCGTCCCGAATGGGGTAGGAGGTTGCTGTAAGGAAAGATTTAAAGGAAATGGGAACTTCTGGGGAGGGTGTAAAGAGGGAGGCTTTGAATAGATTTGGATGGAGGAGGTATGTACGTACCTTATGAAACAAAGAATAGAAAATATAATAAATTTTAAAAAAGCAGAGAAAAACAAGGGTAGTGTCAGCCAGTGGAACAACATGAAGAGAAAATAAGCAAATATTTCGACAAGGACCTCTGTGCCAGAGGACGCCATGTCGTCCTCTGTGCCAAAAAAAATCAATCTAACCTTTTGAAGTATACTTCACGAGAGACAAATAGACACAGGTGCCTATTGGTCTATAGACATTTAGACCTATATGTGTCTATAAACACACATAGGTGTCTATTTGTCTCTCGTGAAGTCTACTTCAAAAGGTTAGATTGTTGTTTTTTTTTTGTTTTTTTTTTTGCACTGAGAATGACTTGGTGGAGGTCCTTGTCGAAATATTTGCTTCTTTTCTCTTCATGTTGTTCCACTGGATGACACTACCCTCGTTTTTCTCTGCTTTTGATTTTTTTTTTCATTTACTATATTTTCTCTTCTTTGTTTCATATGTCATATATAGCCAGTGTGGTCTTAGAATGTATTTAGCGTACGTATCTGTATTGGCCTCAGGCGGCTTGATGCTGCAGTGAATTGTTAGTAATAGTACTATTGATTTGGAAAACACAGAAGAAGAAAAAGTGAAACTGCAAAAGCCCTTAAAATAGAAAAGAAATGGGATTGCAATTTCAGGAATTGTATGTTCACCTTTTCTAATCCCTAAATTTATTATTAGACTGTTGTAATACGGTCGAAAGGTCCATCCTCCCGTCCATTACTACTACTACTACTACTAATAATAATAACTCACCGCAGCACCAAGCCGCCTGAGGCCAACACAGCTACGCACGATCCTCCTTCATCTCAATCTATTCGAAACCTTCCTTTTTACACCCGCCCAGGAGGTTCCCATTTCCTTTAAATCTTTCTTTATGACGTCCTCCCACCCCAGACGAGGACGACTTGCTTTCCGTTTAGCTCTAAACGGTTGGCCAAAAAGAACAATCTTCGGAAATCTGTCATCCTTCATTCGTACAACGTGCCCTAACCACCTCAACATTTCTTTCATTATAGTCCTAGAGAGCAATATTGAACCACACCTTTCGTACAGCCTATTGTTTGAAATACGGTAAGTCAGCCGAGTACCCAGAACAATCCTTAAGCAATTTCTCTGGAAAACATCTAGCAAATCTTCATCCGCTTTTCGGAGCTTCCATGCTTCGGAGCCATATTTGACCACTGTCATCACTGTAGCTTCTAATATTCTAATCTTGGTTAGCAGACTTATCTTCCTATTCTTCCAGACTTTTTTTAACTGTGAAAAAACACCATTTGTGAAGTTTAATTTAACTTATTATCTTCCCATCCATTGGTGAAGTAAACTGTATATTAGACTGTTGTATTACTGTTGATTGTTACTAATTATGGCACTTTTCAGTGAAGGAAAAAGCAATTGAAATTAGTTTCACTTTCAGAACATAAGACAGTTGTATGCACTGTTGCACGAAGTAATAAAAAATATTGGGAAAATCGACCATGTCTTAGCTGCAGGGATTGTGCATATAACAGAAAACGAAAAACATCTTGCTCGGCTTTTTGTTTATGATATAGTCCTAAAAGGTCGAAGGGTTCCGTCCTCCCATTCATTGGTGAAGTCAATCACAAAGTCTAGAAAAGAATTAACTGAGAAGCTGAAAGAATTTAATGAGCCAAAGATTTCTGAATTAGGAAAAGGTAGGGAAAGTTTAATTCTTTTTTCTTTTTCTAGTGATATTTATTATGGAACAGCAGAAGGGCTATTTCGCTTCAAAAGAAACTCATCAGGGTAATGCCACATGGACCTTAGCGATGTACAGCATTGCCATGTTTACTCTGCCAATATCATCCTACTTTTTGGTTAAAAGACTAACTGAAGACTATTTTGGTGTTCCTGAGACCAACAGTTTTATTTGGGGTGTATTTTCGTCTGTTGTTATGATTCATATTATACTCTTCGGATTTGTTTATAAGGCATGGCAAGATGACAAAGTGGAGAGATCATATATAGCCTTTAAGAAGGACTAATTTTAAGAAGCTCATCAACCTCCTGTCAAGTCCAGTTTTTTAATTAATCATTTTTTTTCACATTCAATTTGATCATGTGTGATAGTGTATAACTTTTTTTTTTTTTTTTATATACTAAGAAAGAATGAAGAAAGCTTCAGTGTGCCATTTTATTCTTTAAGCATATTCAATCTGTCACATGTTCGAAGGGCCTAATAAGAACTTTAAAAAATACTTTGCACATGTAAACAATGGTAAATCCAGAAGTTTGGTTCGGGGGGGGGGAGGGGGGGGGTACAAAGAAACATTAAAAAACGCATCAACAATTTGTTTATATGTATTTTTGTTACGTCATTAAGAGTCGAACAAAGCTTTTGGAGGGGGTTCAAATCCCCTACCCCCCTCCCTGGATCCGACCTTGCATGTAAATAGATTGAAAATAGTGTTACGATTATCAAGCGGGATTGTTCCTAGTATGTCACTAGATTATTTCAATAGGTTTAGTCTGGCTTTTGCCTAGTGGGTATTTCCTGTGTATTGTATTCTAGTGTATTACACTAAATATTGAGGTTGTTTTTCGACCATTTTGAAGTAGACTTCGATTTGTTATGGAATTAATTCTGAGAAAATTAAAAAATTTAATGGAATCATAAAAAGCTCAATTAAATATAATGTCTATTTGATGTCTTTTTGTATTTTTCCAAATCTAATTTCATTAGATCCCCTTCTTAGTTTTTTTTTTTTTTTTTTTTTTTTTTTTAACCAATTGTTGAAAGCTCAATAGACATAATACTGAAGGTGCTCTGTATTGTTTTAAAAATAATTTAAAATGCATAAACAATTACGTAATAAACAATTATTTATAAAAAAGGAAAAAATCTATAATAATTAAAGAAACCTGCAAGTAACGTCAGAACAGGAAAAATATAAGTTGGATGGGATAAATATATCGTTTATCAAGTTCATTAGAAGTTCTTACCAGTCTCAGGGAAATGGGATAATCCTCGCCCGTCAGTGTTGCGACCAGTGTTTAGCTGTGAAAATGTAGAAAATAACTTTTTATCCTGCCAAGTAAAAATTGGTGTGTGAGAGTTGCTCATTAAATAAGATTGTTTTTATGCCTATAGTAATCTTGCACGTTTCACTGTTGAAGAGGGGGGCTAATCTAGGGGTGGGTGAATAATTGGGTCCGAGAAGTTTTAAATACATATATTGATTTTATTTTTGGCAATACTATGATTGAAGACAACCCAATTTTCTTGGAAATTCAATAACTGATTGCTTCTTTTTGGTGAAAGGGCCAAAATGTTGGCAATTTCCCAAATAGCAAACTAATGTCTCTTTCTTTGGGTTTGAAAACAAACCCGGTGCTCACTTTGTCCTCTCATATGGGAATAAAACTGTTATAATTTCGAATATGCTTTAAGCTTCATTAATCATTTGAAGCTACAAGTGTTTTGTTAAGGTAGCATTACCCTGTTTCGAAAGTTAATATTTTACAGTTCTTGGGGAAATTAAGAAATCATTTTACTTAGCTTTCAAGTCTCTTTGTCAAAGTTATTTCTAAAATAGACGACGTTTGTTTTTATGATGAATCTTCATCCATACTTCAATTACTTCAAATTCATAAATAATAATAATAATTTCTTTCACCTTTTTATACCGTCATATGATAATAAAGGACAGAAAAGATTCGGCTAAGATATTTCCCTAGACCTCAAGGGAAGATGTCTAAACCTAGCTTCAAGGGAAAAAATGAAGTTGAGGGATGCCCCGTCGTAATATTTTGGACTTTTTGGAGTGATTTGAATCTTTACTTAGACAAAGGATTGAAGGGTGAGTATTCCTGTCTCCTGTGTTTTGTGATTTCTTATTAAGTATGGTGCAAAAGTGCACTAATATGCACATGAACAAATGTGCTTTTTGGGGGGGGGGGGTTAACCAGGTAGATCAAATACTGCTACTACTACTACTAACAACTCACTACAGCACCAACTTACCCAAGGCCAACACAGCTGCACAAGATCATCCCTTATCGCAATCCATTCAAAGCTGTTTCTTTAGACCTTCCCAAGAAAGACCTTGCTTTAGGCCTTTCTTACGACCTCTTCCATCCCATTTGGGGACGATGTTTTTGATGGTCCCAAGATAGAAGGCCGAAAAGGAGTTTTTGGCAATCTATCATCCTTTATCTAGCAAAACATGTCCAATCCATCTCATTCTTTCTCTCACTTTAGCCATAGAAAGCGGGTAAAACCGTATTTTTCGCATAGCTTATTTGGCGTTCACATGCGTGTCTAGCTAGAATCCCATGTCTAGACACGTGTCCAGCCAGACTTCAATGTCTAGGCAACGATTGTCCACAAGTAAAATTTGGTGCTTAGCTAGACATGCTAGACAATATGCTTGGCTGGACTTTGAGTTCTAGACTAGAACTCAATGTCTAGGATTTTCGATTACAACCAATCAGAATGTGTCAAGTTCTACTATTTTCATCATCTATGTTTACATTTTAAAACTGAAATTTAATTTTTGTTTTCTCATTAATTGTTTTTTTTTAATTTTAGGCAAATATGCAACACCAGACATAATAGTGAAGCACACTAAGGCAATTGTTGGGCGTATATCATCCAATATCTTGTGACAGTAAAAATAGGGATTACAATTTTGAAAGTTTAGCCCACATAAGCTGTCTTGATTGGCTAGAAATGCAACTGTAATCTATTTGAAACTAAATTTGTAGTTTAAGCTAAGTACCAAATTTTACTTGTGAATGGTCGTTGCCTAGACATTAAAGTCTGGCTAGCCACGTGTCTAGACATGGAATTCTAGCTAGACACGCATGTGGATGCCGCTTTACTGTTTGACATACAGTCAGTCAAACGGGCACCCAAAACAATTCCTCTAAAAAGAAATATAACAAATCCTTCTTTGTCTTCCGAAGTGCCACGCTTTGTAACCATATCTGACCACTGTTGTCACTATAGCTTCCAGTCTTGGTTTGCACACTTATCTTTCGATTTTTCCAAACTTTTTTCAACTGTTAAAAAACCCTCTTTGAAAATTTTTACATCCTGTCCAGTTATTCCTTATTAAGGATGGTGAAAAGGTGCATACATGTAAGCACATGAAAAAAATTTACTTTTTACGGGATAATCAATTAAACCAAATTGTCGAAGAATATTGGGTTAATGGCACAATGGAACTGAAATATGGGTAAACGTATATTTACAGAATATTCAGTTAGATTTGACTCAGAATATCCTGAATCAAAATATGAAATTCATTTCCGTCGCAAATTTAATTTTAAGCCCTTTTCAGACCCTCAAAGATGATACCTTTTTCTCTTATTTTAGATTAATTAAAAAACTTTTTCCGCAAAATCAGTTTTTCAAGAAGAGTAAAGAACTCCATTAAAACAAAAATGAGCAAAAATAAATCGAATAATCTACCAAGCGTAAAACTACCACAATTCGGCATCGATAAGATAAATAAATGAAACCCAAAACGAACAAGAATTACAATAAATAACCGAGTCAAACTCAAAACGAGCGGAAACTAACATGGGTAGAGCTCAAAAACCCCTCAGCCTTCCCAAGGCCAGAACATAATTTGCATTTTGCTGAAAAAATATAAATGTTTTTACTTTTATAACTTTACTAAATCAAATAGTATTAACATTTTGATTAATAAATATCAGTATATGTACAAGTATATTAAACTGACAATGCACATTCATTTGTATTTTTTTTCAGTAAAGTGCAAATTATATTCTGGCCTTGGGAAGGCATAGGTTTTTTAGCCCTACTCATGTTAATTTCTGCTTGTTTTGAGTGTGACTCAAAACAGGTTATCTATTGTAATTTCTGTTCAGTTTGGGTTTCATTTATTTATCGATGCTGACTTGTGGTAGTTTTACGCTTGGTAGATTATTTTATTTTATTTTTGCTCATTTTTGGTTTAATGGAGCTTTTTACTTTTCTTTGAAAAACTCATTTTGTGGAAAAAGTTATTTTAATTAATTTCTGTTTTTTTTTATATATTGACATAGTCTTTTCAGGGAAAAAGAAAATAATAGTTTATATCTTTGTGGTTTTTTAGGACTTTAAAGTTTGGCCTACTTTTTGTATGCTGGAGAAAATGTTTCAGCAATTTCTAACAACATATACCCTTTTAAAAATCTGAACATATATAGTAGTGTTTAATTTAGTTTCACACCTCCTCTAGTTGACCTGAAATAGAAAACCTGATACCATTCGTAAAAAAATCTGTTTACGCTCTTTGATAGCATGGACACAATTACACTCTTTTCAATTGGTTAAGTTTTAAGAACAGAAGAAGTAATAGCAGTAGACCCGATAGCCTGAACATAATACCCTCATTCATTCTTGGGATACTGGTGAGATGCCTTAATGGGAACTAGCATTAAGATAGTGCATTTTGATTTAATCTTAAGGCAACATTTAGTTTTTATACATAATGGGCAAATTGCATAACTGTGGAGGGCTGACCTACGCAATAGCCCAAGAAATACAGTAACAAGGATGTTCAGCTATGGTGAACAAAATAGCTATCTTAAATTTTGATTGGAAGTGTTTGGAAAATTATGAGCTAAAGAGGAGGGCTGATTGCCCTCTAATCACTTTAGATTTTTTGAAAATGGTGGGCGTGGGAGGGGGGTTAGTTGCCCTCCAATCACTTTCGACTATTAAAAAGGGCACTAGTCCTTTCAACTTCCAATCTAATGAGCCTTTTTCGAAGTTTCTACCACAACAGATGACCATATGAAAATTTCTATTATGTGCATTTCAGGAAAATACGATGTGTGGGGGGTATCCATGACTCTGAACCTCAAAAGCGCACTAGATCTTCTGATTAGCAATCCAATAAGCCCCCTCCGAAGTTTATACGATAACCCTTTCTATATAAACCTTATTTGCCCCCAGGGCATAACTTACAACCTTTGCCCTGGGGGCTGTGATGGGTTTGTCATCCTCAAAGACATAATTTCCGGACCTTTCAACTGCGTTGAACAAAATGGCTATCTCAAACTATTGATTGGATGTGTTCGGGGAAATGGTAGAGAGGGGTTAGTTGCCCTTCAATCACTTTGGACTATTAAAAAGGGCACTATCCTTTTCAATTTCCAATTGAATGAGCCCTTTTCGAAGTTTCTACGCTTTCTGTAAAAACCTTATATGCCCCCAGGGCATAACTTACAACCCTTGCCCTGAGGGCTGTGGGGGTTGTCATCCTCAAAGACCTAATTTCCAGAACTTCCAATTACGTTGAACAAAATGGCTATCTCAAAATTTTGATTGGATGTGTTTGGGGAAATGGTGGGCGTGAGAGGGGGGCTTGTGGCCCTTCAATCACTTCCGACTATTTAAAAGGGCACTAGCTTTTTCAATTTCCAATCGAATGAATCCTTTTTGAAGTTTCTACGACAACGCTTTCTATAAAACCTTATATGCCCCCAAGGCATAACTTAAAACCCATGCCCTGAGGGGCGTGGGGGTTTTGTCATCCTCAAACCCCTAATTTCCAGAATTTTCAACTACGTTGAACAAAATACATATCTCAAAATTTTGATTGAATATGTTTGGAGAAATGGTGGGCGTGAGAAAGAGGTTAGTTGCTCTCCAATTACTTTTGACTATTAAAAACGGTACTAGACCTTTCAATCGAATGAACCCTGTTTGAAGTTTCTACGACAGCGCTTTCTATCAAAACCTTATATTCCCTTAGGGCATAACTTACAACCTTTGCCCTGAGGGCTGTGGGGAAGTGTCATCCTCAAAGACATAATTTCTGGACCTTTCAGTTACGTTGAACAAAATGTCTATCTAAAAAAAATTATTGGATGTATTTGAGGAAATAGTGAGCGTTAGAGGTGCGCTAGTTGCCCTCCAATCACTTTTGACCATCAAAATGTTCACTAGCCCTTTCAATTTCCAATCGAATGAGCCCTTTTTGAAGTTTCTACGACAAAGCTTTCTATAAAAACCTTATATGCCCCCAGGGTATAACTTACAACCCTTGCCCTGAGGGCTGTGAGGGGTTTGTCATCCTCAAAGACCTAATTTCCAGAACTTTTAACTACGTTGAACAAGATGGCTATCTCAAAATTTTGATTGGATGTGTATGGGGAAATGGTGGGCGTGAGAGAGGGGTTAGTTGCCCTCCAATCGAATGAGCTCTTGAAGTTTCTACGACAACGCTTTCTATAGAAATCTTATATGCCCCCAGGGTATAACTTAAAGCCTTTTAAAGCTTAAAGAACTTTTAATTACGTTGAACAAGATGGCTATCTCAAAATTTTGATTGGATATGTATGGGGAAATAGTGGGCGTGAGAGGGGGGTTGGTTGCCCCCCCCCATCACTTTTGACTATTAAAAAGGACACTAGACCTTTTAATTATATGCCCCCAGGCATAACTTACAACCCTTGCCCTGAGGGCTGTGAGGGGGTTTTCATCCCCAAAGAACTAATTTCTAGGACTTTCAACTACGTTGAACATAATGGCTGTCTCAAAATGTTGATAGGATGTGTTTGGGGAAATGGTGAGCGTGAGGGGGGGGGGGTAGTTGCCCTGCAATCACTTTCGACTATTAAAAAGGGCACTAGTCCTTTAATTTCCAATCGAATGAGCCATTTTTGAAGTTTCTACGACAAAGCTTTCTATAGAAATCTTATATGCCCCCAGGGTATAACTTAAAGCCTTTTAAAGCTTAAAGAACTTTTAATTACGTTGAACAAGATGGCTATCTCAAAATTTTGATTAGATATGTATGGGGAAATGGTGGGCGTGAGAGAGGGGTTAGTTGCCCTCCAATCGAATGAGCTCTTGAAGTTTCTACGACAACGCTTTCTATAGAAATCTTATATGCCCCCAGGGTATAACTTAAAGCCTTTTAAAGCTTAAAGAACTTTTAATTACGTTGAACAAGATGGCTATCTCAAAATTTTGATTGGATATGTATGGGGAAATGGTGGGCGGGAGAGGGGGGTTAGTTGCCCTCCAATCACTTTCGACTATTAAAAAGGGCACTAGTCCTTTCAATTTCCAATCGAATGAGCCATTTTTGAAGTTTCTACGAAAAAGCTTTCTATAAAAACATCATGTGCCCCAGGATATAACTTACAGCCCTTGCCCTGAGGGCTGTGAGGGGTTTGTCATCCTCAAAGAACTAATTTTTAGGACTTTCAACTACGTTGAACAAAATGGCTGTCTCAAAATTTTGATAGGATGTGTTTGGGGACATGGTGGGCGTGAGAGGGGGGTTAGTTGCCCTCCAATCACTTTCGACTATTAAAAAGGACACTAGACCTTTTAATTATATGCCCCCAGGCATAACTTACAACCCTTGCCCTGAGGGCTGTGAGGGGGTTTTCATCCCCAAAGAATTAATTTCTAGGACTTTCAACTACGTTGAACATAATGGCTGTCTCAAAATGTTGATAGGATGTGTTTGGGGAAATGGTGAGCGTGAGGGGGGGGGGGGTAGTTGCCCTGCAATCACTTTCGACTATTAAAAAGGGCACTAGTCCTTCAATTTCCAATGGAATGAGCCATTTTTGAAGTTTCTACGCCAACGCGTTCTATAAGAAGTTATATGCTCCCAGGGCATAACTTACAGCCCTTGCCCTGAGGGCTGTGGGGGGTGGTCATCCTCAAAGAACTAATTTCTAGGACTTTCAACTACGTTGAACAAAATGGCTGTCTCAAAATTTTGATAGGATGTGTTTGGGGAAATGGTGGGCGTGAGAGGGGGGATAGCTGCCCTCCAATGACTTTTGACTATTAACAAGGGCACTAGCCCTTTCAATTATATGCCCCCAGGGCATAACTTACAACCCTTGCCCTGAGGGCTGTGAGGGGTTGTCATCCTCAAAGAACTAATTTCTAGGACTTTCAACTACGTTGAACATAATGGGTGTCTCAAAATGTTGATTGGGTGTGTATTGGAAAATGGTGAGCGTGAGAGGGGGGGTTAGCTGCCCTCCAATCACTGCAAACTATTAAAAATGGCACTAGCCCTTTGAATTTCCAATAGAATGAATCCTTTTTCAAGTTTCTACGACAACACTTTCTATAAGAACCTCGTATGCTCCCAGGGTAGAACTTAAAACCCTTTGCCCTGAGGACTGTGGGGGAGTCTCATCCTCAAAAGCATAATTTCCGGACCTTTCAACTACGTCGAACAAAATGGCTATCTCAAAAATTTGATTGGATTTGTTTGGGGAAATGGTGGGTGTGAGAGTGGTGTTAGTTTTCCTCCAATCACTTTCGACTATTATGGCACTAGCCCTTCCAATTTCCAATCGAATGAGCCCTTTTTGAGCCCTTTTTGAAGCCCTTTTTTTTTCGATGACAACTCCCTCGATACGAAGTGCCGTGGTCTAAACAAAAAAAAAATAATACATTGTGCCAACATTATCTTTTACTTAGGCAGCGCTCTTGCGCTGCCTATGATATGGTTTATATGCCTGTGTCTCAAACTTACCTCTATATCAAACTTACCTCTATAATCACGAGTTTCATCCTGAATTCAAAATATGACAGTTGTTTCCGTCACAAATACAATTTTCACTTAACCTTTTTAACCTTATTGAAATATATGGCCCATAATATATATATTTCCCTTGCATTTATTGCTTCTCAATTCTGTCACAGTCTATTCAATTTACGGGTTAACCGAGTTTCAAGAGTGAATTATCCGCCAGATATATCCATAACGAAGTTTTATCCGCCAGAATTTTCAAGCTCCAATTACAAAAAATGTCAAATCGTTCTTGAAAAATCGGGGTCAATGTCTACCTCAATATTTCGGTGAACGTTGTCAGTTTAGATCTCTTCGTTAGGATTTCTTCTTCTATTTATCCTAAAATATTCAAATAAAGACAAAAATTGTCAAGTGGTGTGAACTTCCACTTTTTTCAGCATTTCATTTGTATATGTTTGAAAAAAAATCGATGCCATTCCACCGATTCAATCAAGAATTCAGAGACCCATCTATACCAGCTAGATAAATAAAATACATAATTATTCACCTTCTTTTATAAACAATTTTTCGAAAATCTATTCTTCTTAAATGATTATTCCGACCTTTGAAGAAGTATTTCGACTCATATATTTAGTTTTGAATATATACTTATACGAACCTTTGTTAAAGTTCTAACGATTTTGGCCTTTATTTTAATGTTTTAGGATGAACAGAGGAGGTGATATGTCATATAATGCAGAGCTTTAATGAGATGAAAATAGGCAGTTAAGTGGCCACCATTTGCTCACCATAATCCAAAACTTGAATTAATAATTAAACAGCAAGACTCGAAAACAAATTTTTGACATTAAAAAGAAGTAAATATTTTGCTTTTAAGCCCCGTCGTGACTGTACAATCCTGGAATATAATTTTGACAGCCTAAAGAAGGATTTTAAATTTCCCCTCCTTGTTACTACGAACTGAAGATCTTCGTCTCCCAATTGGTTTTTGTAGTAATACGGACAGATTCCCTGAATAAACCTGAATTTACTTAAATACTTTTTAGCGGTATGTGTCATTAGTAAAATCTAACAGAGACCGCACAAAGTAACTGAAACCTTGTTTCAAACTGACTTGCGAAAATAAACAGTCTTAGCAAATCAAAACCTATTAATAACTCAACTATTAAAAACCAATTGTAAAAAAAAATAACTTTCTAACTTTCGTCCCAACCCAAACCATGGCAGGTGGTCCCTACCACAAGTCTGCTACTAAGTCAGGCCCCCCCTTCCTGGATCTGCCACTGCTCCTAAGAGAACATCTTGTTTAGTACGTTGATTTTGGGCACTAGTTCTTTTTTTAGAATTCTTCAAATATAGGGAAATATCGTGAGTTTTTATTTGAGCTAGTTTTGCAGACATATGTCATATAGACTGCAAAGCAATAATTATTATTTGTTTTAGGTTTCAACTTCGTTCTTTACGTCCATTCTTCAGAAAAACTTCTTTTTTTTAAGTTGATTTACAGTTAATGGATGGAAACTTCTGACAGGGGAAAGTTCTTGGGCATACACAATCTTCTGATGTAATGTTGTGAAAATCGGATCACTTTTCTGGGTTGGGGATTTGAAATATAAGAATAAGAAAGGAAAGAAAAATGGGAGGGAGATCCCCAGAAAGGGGCCCGATCTTGATGAAAATCACACCAGGAAATTCAAAATTTCTGTTAACCTTGGGATAATCTTCAAGCTTTTATCTATGAAATTGCATTTTCTTTTTTTTTCTGATGGTCATAGAGGCTTGTAAATTTTTTTTTTTTTTTTTTTTTTTTTTTTTTTTTTTTTTTTTTTTTTTTAGTTGCTGTGGTATCGAACCACTATTGTACAGTTTCGAGAGAGGGCTCATTCAAACTGAAATTTAAAGCTCTGGTATCCTTTTCAAGTAACAAAACAGATCAAGCCAGATCAAAGTGTTAATTTCTGCCATTTTGTGCCACAGAGCATCGAAAAAGTGTATTGAATCAGGAGTCAAGCAGGGTTGTCGTTTACCCCATTTATATGGATCGTTTTTATGGACTTCGTCCTAAGGAGCACAAAAAAGGTAATGGGAGAACCCGGAATCGAATGGAGAGGAAAAACTTTCCTGGACTTAGATTATGCTGATGATTGAATCATCCTAAATGAAAATGGGAAGGTAAAACTGTTCTAGACTTAAATTATATTGTAGATTTGAGTGTCCTCGATGAAAATGTTTGCAAAATGACTGATAATATTTGCAAAATGAATGATTTTTTTCTCTTCTTTTTTTGAAGTTCTGAGAGTCCAGAGTGCAAGAATAGATTTGAACATTAAAGTTAAGAAGACTAAGTCGCTTTGAGACTAAGTGAAAGTGAAGAGTACATGCTGATTAAGTGGACAGCTTCACTTACCAAGCAGTATTATTAGCAAAGATGGTGGATGCAGTGAAGTGGTTAAAAGTAGAATAGAAAAGGCCCAGGGTGTTTTTTAACAGTTAGAATTTTTTTAGAAGAATAGGAAGAAAAGTCTGCAAACGAAGATTAGAAGCTACACTGATGAAAGTGGTCAAGCATGGCTGTTAAACTTGTGTAATAACGCAAGTAATAATAATAACACAATTTGATCATTTAAACGAGGTATTAGAGGTCATAGTAACACTAGGATCTATAAAAGTAGTTGTACTATAGGAAATGGGGTTGGAGCAATGGTAGTAGAAGTATGGGTAGAAGCAGTAGTTCTAAAGTAAGAAATTATAGAGTGGCTATAGAACTAAACATGGTAAGAGTAGTAGGAGCGCCAGAGTGGTCTACGAAGGGATAGCCATAAAAAGCGGTCGGAATTACAGTGATAGTAGATACGGTAAAATCTTTCGCAGTAAAATCTTGCACGGTGGCAGTAGTCGGGGCCCTAACACCCTCTCACCCCAATATTTCGACTATCGGTTAATTTCTTAAAGTTTAATCTAGCTAATGCAAAGACGTTCAAGGTTCATTGAACGTTAGTTTATTGTAGCAAGGAAGGGGTCAAAATACTTGAAAGCACGCGTTAATTTTCCTGTTTTGATGTCTGTTTTTTTAATATGTATCGAGTCACGACATTGCGTGTTAAGGGGCTTGTTATGGGTAGAGCATGTTCTCCATGTGACGGTAAAATGCTTTGATTGTCAGTAATTGTAATATTTTAATAAAGCTAAAATTACACCCGTCTCTTTCAACAGGTTTGGCGAGAAGGGGGGGGGGGGAACCCAACTCGTATGTTTGTTAATCTGTCTTAGCAACCAGCTTTGCCACTTCTACCTATTTTTCAGGAAATCTCTTAAACTCCCAATCCATTTCCCGAAAAAAAAATACCAAAAATGATTTTGATAAAAAAAAAATCTTTAGATGGCCCTCAGGCTGAATGTCATCCACCAGTTTTCTAAAAAAAAATTGCCGAAGTGTTACAGATTCTTTAAAAAAAAGAAGGGGTAACACTGGTAGCAACTTTAATCTTGGACATCTGGGGCAGCTTAATGCTGAGAGCAATTTTCTGTACTGGCTACTGACTATTCCCATTAAGACCTTATTTTAAAGTGTAGGCTTATAACCAATAACCTAAATGTTAACAAGTTCAAGTTCAATATGGGTTTTAATTTATAAAAAAAACAACATAAAAATACACTTAACACAATTCTTTTAGCATTGATGCACGTTTGGGCCCTTAATGATTCTACACTTTAACTACAGCATGGCTTCCTCTCCCCTCCAATTTCCACCCCGAACCGCCATCAATAATCAATACATTGAACACAACTTCTCCTCCGCTCACACCCCTTGAAATACCAAACTAAAATATAATAAATAATAATAATATCAAAAAATTCTAAACATAAAAATAAAATAAATAAATATAATAAATAATCTTTAATCTTTTATATATATATTTTTTACACTCTTTTTAAAGGAGCCGAGGGACCTATATGATTTCAGCTCTTGCGGAAGTGAATAACTTTGCAATTATTTTATTTGCTATTATAGTCTAAGCACTTTTTTTTCAAAGAATAAAATACAATTTTTATGTTGTATTCATTTGCTCAGCTAGAGTGAAATTTATACTATGAATTGCAATATTCAGCAAATTTAGATATAACCCTAAGCTATTACAACATCGCCCTCTCCTTATGAATTGGATTGTGGTGCTACAGATAATGGCACTGCCCATTGGAAAGTAAAACAAAGAAGATTTTGATTTCCCTTGGTATTTGTGACTAATGGAATCCTGCCTGGACGATATTTGTGAGCTTCTGAGAATTGACCTCACTTGGAAATTGAAATCAGGCAACTAGTAGAATGCATATCAGGCTAGTTAGTGGTACTTAGTGTTATATTTAAATTATTATGAATTTTACTCCCACCCCTATATATACCAATTCAGGGTGTATATTTGCACATTAAGGGGGGGGGGGATCAACGCCTCGCTCTTTACGCTAAAGTTTTTATTGTTTAAAAAAAGAGTTGTGAGAAAGTCAAACTTTAGCGTAAAGAGCGAGGCGTTGAGGAGGGCACAGCCTCTTTCATATACGGAATAATTTCTGTTCGTTTTAAGTTTTAATGTCGCTCCTTACTTTCAGTTTAAAGAACTTTTTTTTTTATATTTAAAGGCTGCGAAAGCGGGGGTTTGGGGGCGGTAGCCCCTCAATTGCCTCCTAATCCCTGTACGTTTTAAGGTTCGACCTTGTAACTCAGCCTCTTTAACTCTTTAGAAAACGTAGTTTTTTTCAAATAATTTATATTTGGAAATAGCATAAAAAAGGCATTGAATGGTATATTCACTTTGTTCATAAGTCAATAATATGACCTGTTAGAAATTTACCGAAGTGGGACCACTAAAAAGGAATTTCCAAAAATAGCCCTTTTCCAAAAATACTGGTGATCTTGCCTTTTTGTACTTTATCTACGACCCCAATATCCCCAAAGAAGATATATTTTTCTATGCGTTATCCCATAGCGCGTTTTTCTCTGTTGAATGTTATAAAGATAATTTTGTTGCAATTTGTTCAGAGTCTGCCCCTTTTTTATCGTATATTTATTGTACTGTTAGTTCGATTCAAATTCGTAAATAAAAAAGGGTATAATCTCATTTTGCCCTTTTTCTGCCACCTCCGTAAACTATTAAAATGTCTTTCCTTCACAGTACCAAGATATGCTCGAGTCAACACTTTAAAGGTGGAAGTAGGAGAAGTGATCGCAAATCTTAAGAGTGAAGGATGGATTTTGAAGGATAAAATGGAAACTTACGAAGGATTTCTGGAGGCTGTCAGAGGTTTATCAGAAGATGAATTCATCGTTGATTTTCATTTAGAATATCTACTTGTCTTCCACAGTAGCACAGATTTTCATGATCATGAGCTTTTAAAGACCGGTGCTATTCTCCTCCAAGACAAAGTAAGTTTTATTGTAATTTTTTTATTTCAAAATTATTATGTTTCAATTTAAAAAGCGTATATATAAAAAATAGAGCGATCTTGATGGAAATTACCCCAACAAGTTTAGTATATACACGAATTCTATATTAAAGGTTTGAAGCTTCTATATGCAAAAACCCTAGATTTTGCAAATTCGAGTTAATTTATTTTGTTCCCGAAAGTAATTGGTGGACGAGTATCCCACCTCCATTGTCATTTTTCACCCTGTGCTCATTAGGGCCAAAAACTAAAAAAAAAATCAAATTTCAATGTCATTTTATTCAGTAAGGTGTAAATTTGCCCTCTTAAAAGATTTATTTAAACTTACTTCTATGACTTATAGCACGACAGACTGGGCTCATTTCAAGGAATACTTACTCAAAGTGCATATCAAATGAAATGATATTCCATACAAACTATGTGCTAGATTTCTAGATTTCTAATTTTTTTTCTAAAAATTATGTAAATTTAGGTTCATAATTGGTTCATCAAAAGCGCAATCAAAAGTTCATAAAGTTCATATTTTTGTGGTCAAAAGTTCATATTTTTCACGAAAAATCTACCGGGAGGCCTGAGGCAAGACATAAAAAAAATTTCGTATAGGAATTCAGGCAAATTCCCCAGTGTAAAATTTCCCTTGAAAAATTCACCCCCTGGAAACTTTCCTCCCAAGAAATATTATCGTGGGAAATTCCGCCAGTAGATACTTTCTCCCCCCCCCCCTACCTGAAAATGTATGCATACTTCCCAATAACACATTCTATACGGAAATAATGGGCAATTTTTTTAACTTAAAGACCTTTCCCCAGGCGTTGTGGGAGGGTCACGATATCCCCAAAGACATAGTTATTCGGCCTTTCAACTATGCTGAACATAATGGATATCTCAAAATTTTGATCGGACGATTTTGAGAAAAAAGGGGACGTAGGAGGGGGCCTAGTTGCCCTCCAATTTTTTGGTCACTTAAAAAGGGCAGTAGAAGTTTTGGTTTCCGTTTGAATAAGCCTTTTCACGATATTCTAGAACCATTGGGGCGATACGACGAAAAAAAACGAATAAACACGCTTTCATGATCGTTCTTCTGGAAAAAAAAAACAAAATATAACATTTTTTCAAATAGGTACTTGAAACCTCTACAGTAGGCTTCTCTGATATGCTGAATCTGATGGTGTGATTTTCATTAAGATTCTATGAATTTAGGGGTTGTTTTCTCCTTTTTTTTCAAAAATCAGGCAAATTTTCTCAGGCTTTAATTGTTAAGATTAAACTTAATGAAACTTATATATTTGAAATCAGCATAAAACTCCGATTCTTTCGATATATCTATTGATATCAAAATAACGTTTTTTAGAGTTTCGGTTACTATTGAGCCAGGTCGCTCCTTACTTACAGTTCGTTACCACGAACTGTTCGATATAGCACTAGAAAGCGGAATAGGACCATATTTGTCTTACAGCTTACCGTTTGAAATACGGTCAGTCAGATGGGTACTCAAAAGAATCCATAGACAGTTCCCCTGGAAAACAAATCCTCCTCCGTCCTTCGAAGCGCCCACTTTTCAGAACCGAACTTGACCACTGTCATCACTCTTGTTTCTAATATCCTAATCCTGGCTCCCAAACTTATCTTCCTATTTTTCAATCTTTTTTTTACTGTGAAAATACTAATACTACTACTACTAACAACTCACCGCAGCACCAAGTCGCCTGAGGCAAACACAGCTACGCATGCTCCTCCTCCATCCCAATCTATTCAAAGCCTCCCTTTTTACACCCGCCCACGAAGTTCCCATGTCTTTAAAATCTTGCTTTATGACGTCCTCTCACCCCTGACAAGGACGACCTGCATTCTGTTAACCCTAAATGTTTTACCGAAAAGAACAATCTTCGGCAATCTGTCATCCTTCATCCGCAAAACGTCCCTAGCCACCTCAACCTTTCTTTCATTTTAGCCCTAGAGAGCGGTATTGAACAACATTTTTCGTATAGCCTATTGTTTGAAATACGGTCAGTCAGCGGGGTACCCAGAACAATCCTTAAGCAATTTCTCTGGAAAACATCAAGCAAATCTTCATCCGGTTTTCGGAGCATCCATACTTCAGAGCCATATTTGACAACTGTCATAACCGTAGCTTCTAATATTCTAATCTTGGTTTGCAGACTTATTTCCCTATTCTTCAAAACTTTTTTTAACTTTGAAAAAACACCCTGAGCCTTGGCTATTCTACTTCGAACATCTTCACTGCTCCCACTATCTTTACTAATAATACTACCAAGGTTAGTGAAGCTGCCCGCTGTGAAAATACACCCTGGGCATTGGGTGTTCTACTTCTAATATCATCACTGTATCCACCATCTTTACTAATAATACTACCAGGTAAGTGATCCATTTGATCGGTCATCCCTTTATCCATCACCACCGCTTCACCTCCATCTACTATCTCCATCTATTACTCCATCTACTCCACCTCCATCTACTCTCAGTCTAAGTAACTTCGTCCTCCTGATTTACTCCTGATTCCTGATTACTCCTAATACGAAACCAGCTACTAACCTAATGTCCTACCTTAACCGCAGTAGTGTTTTTTCCTACATAGCACTAGTCACTTCAATTTATTTATCGGGTATACCATTCAAGAATAGGACCTTTGCGAAAGCTCTTCTTTCGGCTGAATCAAACGCTGTTCAAAAATTCTCAAAAATATTCAACGCCTTGTATCAGGAATTCGAGGAAAATTTACGGTCCATCATCTTTTGTCTAAAAATTGTTCAAAAACGTTTAATGTCTTCTGTCATAGATTCGAAGAAAATGTAAGGCTCAATATCTTGTGTCAAAAAAACGCTCAAAACCGTGTGTCATAGCTTTGAGAAACTGTATCGATCAACATCTGGCGCCTTAAAAACGTTCAACGCATTCTATAGTAAATTCTAGGAAAATGTAAGGCCCAACGTATTGTGTTCAAAAAATTTTCAGAAACAAAACTTGAGTAAGAAAAAAAAGCCTCAACGCCTTCTATCATAGCTCCGAGAAAAATGTTAGGCTCCGCATTTTGCGTCCAGGAAAATGTTCAAAAATATTCAACGCCTCGTATCATAAATTCGAGGAAACTGTACGGCCCATCATCTTTTGTCTAAAAAATGCTCAAAAACTTTAATGTCTTCTGTCATAGATTCGAGGAAAATGTAAGGCTCAATATCTTGTGTCAAAAAAACGCTCAACGCCGTGTGTCATAGCTTTGAGAAAATGTATCGATCAACATCTTGCGTCTAAAAAACGTTCAACGCATTCTATAATAAATTCTAGGAAAACGTAAGGCCCAACGTCTTGTGTTCAAAAAATTTTCAAAAACAAAACTTGTGTAAGAAAAAAAAGCCTCAACGCCTTTTATCATAGCTTCGAGAAAAATGTTAGGCTCAACATTTTGCGTCCAGGAAAATGTTCAAAAATATTAAACGACTCGTATTATAAATTCTAGGAAACTTTACGGCCCATCATCTTTTGTGTAAAAAATGCACATAAGCTTTAATGTCTTCTATCGTAGCTTCGAAGATGATGTAAGGCTCAATATCTTGGGTCCAAAAAAAAGCTTTAAAAAATATTCAACGTATTCTATCGTAAATTTGAGTAAAATGTACGGCCCAACATCTTGTGTCCAAGAAAATGTTTAAAACAAAACTCGTGTCCAAAAAAAGGCTCAAAGCCTTTTATCATAACTTCGAGGAAAATGTAAGGCTCAACATCTTTTGTTCAAAAAAAAGTTCAAAAATATTCAATGCCTTCTACCACAAATTCGAGGAATATGTAAAGCCTATCAACTTGTTTCCAAAAAAGTTCAATCCCTTCTATCATAAATTCAAGGAAAACGTAAGGCTCAACACCTTGTCCAAAAACCGCTTGTTTCAAAAGCAAACCTTGTGTCCGAAAAATGTTCAACCCCATCTATCATAAATTCGGGGAAAAGCTGAGACTCAACATCTCACGTCCAAACTTTCAATTTTGAGGCCATCTTCTAAAGCTTTGAATTTGCTTTCCATGGAAAATCTAACTTGTCTTAGCTTCCTTTACGCAACGTTTGCACCGTTTGCAACGTTTTCACCGACGTTTTCACCCTAGAATGTTAATATTTTGTTTCTTTCTTGGAGAAAAAAAAAGCTAAATTATAATTTGTATTGATTTTTTTTTTTACAGGCTAGCTGTCTCTCAGCCGTTGCTTTAAATCCAAAAAGAGGATCACAAGTTATTGACGCCTGTGCGGCTCCTGGCATGAAGACAACGTTGCTTGCAGCCCTGATGGAGAACGAAGGGTAATTTCTTCTGATTAACTATATAAGTGAAAACAGAACAATTGAAAAAAATATGTCGAAGATTTATTGCGTTGTTCAGAGACACTATTAACGAGTAAGTTCATAAGAATCTCGAGAAAAGGATTGTAAAATCCTGCAAAAATCCAAAACCGGTTAATGAACTTAAAGCTGAATTCTGTTCAAAAAATAAAAAGTAAATGCTTTGAATTGGTTTCTAATGGTATATGACTATTACTTGTATTCAGACCTGCTGAGAAAAAAACAACAGCTTTAACACTGTTGAAGACTTCAGCTTTGCCCAAAAACACGTACGAGCTGAATTTCATAGAAAAAAGATAGAAATATTTACTTTTCTTCAAAAATGTTTTGGGATGTGATTTTGTACCTTTTCTTATCCACTGAATTGCCAAACAATTAGGCAGGAAAGACATGTAAAGTCTGGAAATTGCCAAACAATTAGGCAGGAAAGACATGGAAAGACAGGAAATTCTAGTAACTAAAAGTTCTTAGATAGCTCATACTTGAACCAAAACTTTAAAAATATATTTTCTCAAATTAGCTAAAACTCCCTATGTAACCCGAAGTTGAGCCGAAACTTTAGAAAAATATTTTGTTTTAAAAAGAGAAAAAAAATGGAGAATCTTTCCCTACTAAGCTGTGAATGCGAGACGAGATTTTTAAATACGAACATTGGTTGAATTTTAACTAGACAATGTCGCCAGGAGTTTAGAAATAATGTTTTAAACGAAAGTTGTTGACTTGTAAAAGCTTTGAAAATTCGTATAAAATAAGAAATACTACTACTATTACTACTAACAACTCACTGCAGCACCAAGCTGCCTGAGGCCAACACAGCTACGGCTTCTTTTCCTCCGTCCCAATCTATTATAAACCTCCTTTATTACACCCGCCCACGAAGTTCCCATTTCCTTTAAATCTTTCTTTATGCCATCCTCCCGCCCTAGACGAGGACAACCTGCTTTCCGTTTAGCCATAGACAGTTAGCCGAAAAGGACAGTCGTCGGCAATCTGTCATCCGCACAACGTGCCCTAGCCACCTCAACCTTTCTTTCATTATAGCCCTAGAGAGCGGTATTGAACCACTTTCTTCGTATAGCCTATATGAAAAATAAGAAATAAATATAATTAAAATTAATTCGTATCACGTTCTTAGTCCAACTCACGGCATTGGTTACTTCCTTTTTATTTTACGCTTTTAGTTAGTTCAGTCAGTTTTCAGTTTCACAGTCGTCATAGTTCTGCTTGTCCTCAACTACGCTCGTGCAGTTCTCACTTCCAGGTGGGTGTGCATCGCAGCCTAGATCCTCGACACGAGTATCTTGCTGTTTGGAAAATTGCTGTCTTGCGGTTGGTGGATTCAAATATAGTGGTTCTGCTTGCACAATGTGTTAGGTACAATTATTCTACATATTATGAAGGAAGAATTGTTTTCAAATTACAAACTGTCCAAATACTTTTACCCCACCTGTCTAATTTGACCCCACCGTACTTGCACCTGCACCTGGTGACACTAAGCAGACGCTCTCATGCGGGTCGTATATATCATGACTAGCAAAAGTTAGGGTCCAACTCTTACTAATAGAAGTGTTATCGAGCAGCTGAGGGTGTGGTTGAAACTTTTTCGGGATGATGAAGTATATTGACGCTTTGGTGACGGAAAACTGATGTCATAAAGAAAGGCGTGTTTCGTCCTTTCTAGCCTTGCAAAGTCTGAGAAGCGACAGATCTCCGGCTTTAATCAGTTCATTTTTCAACATTGTGTCTTGATTAGACACTGAAACAGTTTCTTAAAAACGCTTGTCGTGTTTCGCGACAAGGTTTACCGAACCGGTCGGCTTACCGAAGCGTGACCCCGACCGGCTTACAGAAACTCTACAGTCTTGATGTAGTGTCACAACCAAGGAAGTTATGAAAGAATAAAATGTCAGCTGCATCTTGAACCACACTTTGCTTGACTTTTGCAATACTGTAATACTTTGCAATAGACTTGGTAGACAAGTCAGTTGGTGTTTATTCGGTAATAATTCGCAACTCACTTTATAGAAACGTCAGTGGGTTTTTATACGTTAAAACTTCTCATCACACTTGTTAGACACGTCATTTGATGTTTACATTTAACTAATTCTCAACAGACATAATTGAAACGTCAGTTTGTGTGTGTACGGAAATACTTCGCAATAGACTTGGTAGAAAAGTCAGTTGGTGTTTATACTGGAATGCTTTGCATGAGACATGTTAGAAAAGTCAGTTGGTGTTTATGCTGGAATACTTTTCAGCATACTTGGTTGAAAAGTCAGTTGGTGTTGATACGGGAATACTTTACAATAGACTTGGTAGAAAAGTCAGTTGGCGTTTATACGGGAATACTTTGCAATAGACATAGTAGAAAAGTCAGTTGGTGTTTATACTGGAATACTTTGCAACAGACTTGATAGACAAGTCAGTTGGTGTTTATACTGGAATACTTTGCAATAGACTTGGTAGAAAAGTCAGTTGGTGTTTATACTGGAATGCTTTGCATTAGACTTGTTAGAAAAGTCAGTTGGTGTTTATACGGGAATACTTTGCAATAGACTTCATAGAAAAGTCAGTTGGTGTTTTCCTTGGAATACTTTGCAATAGAGTTGGTAGAAAAGTCAGTTGGTGTTTATGCTGGAATTCTTTGCAATAGACATGTTAGAAAAGTCAGTTTGTGTTTATGCGGGAATAATTTGCATGAGACATGGTTGAAAAGTCAGTAGTTGTTTATACTGGAATACTTTGCAATAGACTTGATAGAAAAGTCAGTTGGTGTTTATTCTGGAATACTTTGCAATAGACTTGGTAGAAACGTCAGTTGGTGTTTGTACTGGAATACTTTGCAATAGACTTGGTAGAAAAGTCAGTTGGTGTTTATACTGGAATACTTTGCAATAGACTTGGTAGAAAAGTCAGTTGACGAGTCAGTTGGTGTTTATACTGGAATACTTTGCAATAGACTTGGTAGAAAAGTCAGTTGGTGTTTATTCGGGAATAATTCGCAGCAGACTTTGTAGGAACGCCAGTTGGTTTTTGTACGGGAAAGCTTTGCATTAGACTTGGTAGACCCGTCAGTTTGCTTTTAAACTGTAATAATTTTCAATAGACATAAGTGACCCTTTAGTTTTAGTGGGGTCGGTAATACTTCATGATAGACTTTATAGACAAGTAAGTTTGCGTTTATACGGGAAAACTTCGCATTAAAGTTGTTAGACAAGTCAGTTTGTGTTTATTCTGGAATGCTTTTCTACAAACTTAGTTGAAAAGTCAGTTGGCGTGTGTACTGAAATACTTCGCGATAGACTTGATAGACAATTCAGTTTGTGTTTATACTGGAATACTTTGCAATAGACTTGGTAGAAAAGTCAGTTTGTGTTTATACGGGAATAGTTTGCATGAGACTTGGTAGAAAATTCAGTTTGTGTTGATTCTGGAATACTTTGCAATAGACTTGGTAGAACATTCAGATGTTGTTTATACGGGAATACTTTGCAATAGACATGGTAGAAAAGTCAGTTTGTGTTTATGCTGGAATACTTTGCAATAAACTTGGTAGAAAAGTCAGTTTGTGTTTATACTGGAATACTTTGCAATAGACATGGTAGAAAAGTCAGTTGGTGTTTATACGGGAATACTTTGCAACAGACTTGGTAGAAAAGTCAGTTGTCGTTTATACGGCAATACTTTGCAATAGACTTGATAGAAAAGTCATTTTGTTTTTAAGCTGGAATACTTTGCATCAGACTTGGTAGAAACGTAAGTTGGTGTTTTTTCTTGAAAACTTCGCAATAAACATAATAGAAAAGTCAGGGGTTGTTTGTACTGGAACACTTTGCAATAGACTTGGTAGGAAAGCCAGTTTGTGTTTATGCTGGAATACTTTGCAATAGACTTGGTAGAAAAGCCAGTTGGTGTTTATACTGGAATACTTTGCAATAGACTTGGTAGAAAATTCAGTTGGCGTGTGTACTGGAATACTTGGCAATAGACTTGGTAGAAAAGTCAGTTGGTGTTTATACTGGAATACTTTGCAATAGACTTGGTAGAAAAGTCTTTGGTGTTTATACTGGAATACTTTGCAATAAACTTGGTAGAAAAGTCAGTTGCTGTTTATACGGGAATACTTTGCAATAGACTTGGTAGAAAAGTCAGTTGGTGTTTATACTGGAATACTTTGCAATAGACTTGGTAGAAAAGTCTATGGTGTTTAAACTGGAATACTTTGCAATAGACTTGGTAGAAAAGTCAGTTGTTGTTTATACTGGAATACTTTGCAACAGACTTGGTCGAAGATTCAGTTTGTGTTTATACTGAAATACTTTGCAATAGACGTGGCAGAAAAGTCAGTTGGTATTTATACTGGAATACTTTGCAACAGACTTGGTAGACAAGTCAGTTGGTGTTTAAACTGGAATACTTTGCAAGAGACTTGGTAGAAAAGTCAGTTGGTGTTTATACTGAAATACTTTGCAACAGACTTGGTAGGAAAGACAGTTGGTGTTTACACTGAAATACTTTGCAATAAACTTGGTAGAAAAGCCAGTTGGTGTTTGTGCTGGAATACTTTGCAATAGACTTGGTAGAAAAGTCAGTTGATGTTTATACGTGAATACTTTGCAATAGACTTGGTAGAAAAGTCAGTTGGTGTTTATACTGGAATAATTTTCAATAGACATGGCAGAAACGTCAGCTGGTGTTTGTGCTGGAAAAATTTGCATCAAACTTGATAGAAAATTCAGTTTGTTTTTACAAGTGAATAATTTTCAGTAGACTTGGTAGGAAAGTCGGTTTGTGTTTATACTGGAATACTGTGCAATAGACTTGGTAGACAAGTCAGATGGTGTTTAAACTGGAATACTTTGCAATAGACTTGGTAGAAAAGTCAGTTGGTGTTTATACTGGAATACTTTGTAACAGACTTGGTAGAAAAGTCAGTTTGTGTTTATACGGAAATACTTTGCAATAGACGTGGTAGAAAAGTCAGTTGGTGTTTATACGGGAATACTTTACAATAGACTTGGTAGAAGAGTCAGATGGTGTTTATACTGGAATACTTTGCAATAGACTTGGTAGAAAAGTCAGTTGACGAGTCAGTTGGTGTTTAAACTGAAAGACTTTGCAACAGACTTGGTAGAAAACCCAGTTAGTGTTTATGCTGGAATACTTTGCAATAAACGTGGCAGAAAAGCCAATTGGTGTTTGTGCTGGAATACTTTGCAATAGACTTGGTAGAAAAGTCAGTTGGTGTTTATGCTGGAAAACTTTTCAATAGACTTGGTAGAAAAGTCAGTTGGTGTTTACACTTGAATACTTTGCAATAGACTTGGTAGAAAAGTCAGTTGGTGTTTATACTGGAATACTTTGCAATAGACTTGGTAGAAAAGTCAGTTTGTGTTTACTCTGGAATACTTCGCGACAAAGTTGGTAGAAGCGCCAGTTGGTGTTTATACTTGAATACTTCGCAATTAACTTTGTAGAAAACTCATTTGTGTTTATACTGGAATAATTTGCAATAGACTTGGTAGAAAAGTCAATTGGTGTTTATCCTGGAATACTTTGCAGTAGACTTGGTAGAAAAGTCAGTTGGTGTGTATACGGGAATACTTTGCAAAAGACTTGGTAGAAAAGTCAGTTGGTGTTTATACTGGAATACTTTGCAATAGACATAGTAGAAAAGTCAGTTGGTGTTTATACTGGAATACTTTACAAAAGACTTGATAGAAAAGTCAGATGGTGTTTAAACTGGAATACTTCGCAATAGACTTGGTAGAAAAGTCAGTTGGTGTTGATACTGGAATACTTTGCAATAGACTTGGTAGAAAAGTCAGTTGGTGTTGATACTGGAATACTTTGCAATAGACTTGGTTGAAAAGTCAGTTGATGTTTTGCTGGAATACTTTGCATTAGACTCGGTAGAAAAGTCAGTTGGTGTTTATACTGGAATACTTTGCAATAGACTTGGTAGAAAAGTCAGGTGGTATTTATACTGGAATACTTTGCAACAGACTTGGTAGACAAGTCAGTTGGTTTTTATACTGGAATACTTTGCAATAGACTTGGTAGAAAAGTCAGTTGATGTTTATACGGGAATGCTTCGCATGAGACTTCGTAGAAAAGTCAGTTGGTGTTTATTCTGGAATACTTTGCAGCAGACTTGGTAGAAAAGTCAGTTGGTGTTTTACGGGAATACTTTGCAATAGACTTGGTTGAAAAGTCAGTTGGTGTTTATGCTGGAATGCTTTGCAATAGACTTGATAGAAAAGTCAGTTGGTGTTGATACAGGAATACTTTGCAATAGATATAGTAGAAAAGTCAGTTGGTGTTTATACTGAAATATTTTACAATAGACTTGATAGACGAGTCAGATGGTGTTTAAACGGGAATACTTCGCAATAGACTTGGTAGAAAAGTCAGTGCTTGTTTATACTGGAATGCATTGCAACAGACTTGGTAGGAGAGTCAGTTGGCGTTTATACTGGAATACTTTGCAATAAACTTGGTAGAAAAGTCAGTTGGTGTTTTACTGGAATACTTTGCAATAGACTTGGTAGAAAAGTCAGTTGGTGTTTTACTGGAATACTTTGCAATAGACTTGGTAGAAAAGTCAGTTGGTGTTTATACTGGAATACTTTGCAACAGACTTGGTCGAAAAGTCAGTTGGTGTTTATACTGGAATACTTTGCAATAAACGTGGTAGAAAAGTCAGTTGGTGTTTATGCTGGAATACTTTGCAACAGACTTGATTGAAACGTCAGTTGGTGTTTATACTGGAATGCTTTGCAATAGAGTTGGTAGACACCTCAGTTTGTTTGTGTGCGGGAATACTTCGCAACAGAGTTGATAGACACGTCAGTTGTTTTTGGTACTGGAATGCTTCGTAATAAACGTGATAGAAACGTCATTTATGTTTATACTGGAATACTTTGCATTAGACTCGTTAGAAAGTCAGTTGATGTTTGTACTGATGGACAAATAGGAACCACAAATCTGCATTTCTACCGACAACCGAACCTTCCATCGAAGTCGCAATAGAAATAGCCGTCTTCTCAATAAGAATCACACCGGTATCACCGGCTTCACACCGGCATCACCGGTTGCGTCATACACTTTAATTCCTTTCTCTTCAAGTTGTAGCACAAGTAGCAAAATGAATCTCTGCTTGTTCGCTTTGTTGGTAAGAATTCCTTCGCAACTGAAAATAGCAGAGGAAGTGTGAAGTGGATCATACGGCCAGGGATCTCTCTTGTCTCTTTCGATGAGCGCAGTCTTTGGTTTAACATGTCTGTTATTTATCTAATAAATCTTCTTGTGTTTTTTTCTGTGAAATTTGGCTTTTCTGTTTTTTATGGGGGGGGGAGGGGATGAATTCTAAAGCAGTGTTAATGTAGATATTAGTTCTCAGCGGGTCTGAATACATGTTAAAAGGCCCTTAAAACCCATTCAAAGTTAAAGCATCTATTTTATTTTTGGACTAAAATTCAAGCCATTAATTACGATTTTCGGGGCATTTCCTGTTATTTGCGGAGTATTGTAGATTATTTTCCGTATTTTTCCAAACATTTTGGTGTAAAAATCATTTGTGTAAAAAACACAAACTCCCTTCAGATTAATGATATTTATGTTATATCTCAACTTCGTTGGCATATCAATACTTCCACGGACATCTCCCATGTTTTTTTTTTTTACTAATTAAACGAGTGGGGGCAGTAAATTTGTACACAGTTTGAAACCGGGAGAATGTGATGATTCCGGCTACTCCCTCGGTTCGTTCAGACTTCGGCCTTGCCGTGACTGTGGGGCGTGCTTGGAACATTGTTCCTGCTGAAATTCGGCTCCTTTAAGAGACAGATGAAAAGTTTCTTATTAAGGGTAAATATTAAATAAATTTTGGTTGTTTTTTTTGGGGGGGGGTTGTTTTTTTTTGGCGTTGGATACTCGATGACATATACAATTCTAAATTGTTTTTGATTTTCGGATGATGGGGGGGTTGCTGTTTAATGTAGACTGTAGGTGAGTTGATTTCTTTTCTTTATCGATTTATATTTAGGCGTTGTTTAATGTGTTTATGCCAAGTTTTAACATCATTTATATATTCTATGTCTTTTCCCAAATAACGGGTCATTGATCCGTTTGGGATATTGTTTTTGCTATCGTTATTTTATGGAAATAAATGGATCTTGAACTTGTTCCAATTTGTTCTATGCTTCCTAATTTTTCAAATAAAATGACTAGTCTATAGCTCTTCAGGCTAGTTTGAAAATTACAACTATGTTTCTTACCAGATGTATACTGGCTGTTGACCGAAGTCAAGAACGTTCCGAATGTCTTTCAAAGTTCGTAGATTCAACTGGTTCAAGTTGTATTGAAATAATGGCCATGGATTTTCTGAAGATTCAGCCTAATGAATATCCTGATATAAAGTATATTTTGGTTGACCCTTCTTGTTCTGGATCAGGTACTTGTTTCTTTTATCTTTTATTCATTTCTTCTTTTATCATTTCTTATATTATTTTATTCATTTCTTTTATTCGTTGTATTAAGCCTTTGTTCACAGTTTTGTTGCTAAATGAATTCGTACATCATACTGCTTTTCCATTTAGACGAAAGTCTATTAAAAACAGGTAAAAACTTTGAAGATAGGTAAAAATGAAAAATAGAAACTTTTTAATACAAAAATAATAATAAAATACGAATATTTTGCTTTCCCATCCGGAAGGATTTATCAAGGGGGGGAGAAAAATGGAAACTAAAAAACTACTAGCTTAAATAAAACATTAAAAAAATAGAAAAACACAAAAGCTAGACAAAAGACGTTATACAAAAGCTAGTTTTGTTTTAAGCTACTTTTTCTCGTCGATATAGGCCGAAATATTCCGACTTTTATTGTTATTTTGTATTAAAGTGTTGTAAATTTAATCTGTTGTAAATTTAAGCTGTGATTTGAGAAAGAATGATGAAAACATTAATGTTTGCGGTCAACATTGATCGCGCCGGCGGCGTGCCGCCGACATCTTACCGGCGGCGCAGCGCGCTGTTTTTGGTCCCACCGCCGCTGGTCTTCCCTCATCGGCGCGGCACCGCGGTCTAGTTTAGATATCCACTCCTTACTCAACACTAAGAACCTACTACCTCCTGTAAATAATTTTCTGACCACCTCTTTTTTACCCCATTCGAGGAAATCCAGTACCCTGGTGGGGCCTCAGAACCTGAACTGAATGGGCGTTTAATTTCCGGGTCTGACCTGATTTTGAAGTTGATTTATTAATCAAACTGCTCATGGCAATGAGCGGTAAGTAAAAATCGTGCATAAGAGTGAAGTTAAATCGTATATAAAAAGTTAAGTTAAAAATATATATATATATATATATATATATATATTATATATATATATATATATATATATATATATATATATATATATATATATATATATATATATATATATATATATATATATATATATATATATATATATATATATATATATATATATATATATATATATATATATATATATATATATATATATATATATATATATATATATATATATATATATATATATATATATATATATATATATATATATATATATATATGTAAAATCTACATGTAATGTTGACTTCAAACATACGTATGGTATAAACATACGTATTGTATAATTCAGGACTGAATTAGATACACCCCCATTAAAATCATAGCTTGAGCTAGAACTCTCCAAAAATGGTTTCTTGAGCCACTCTTTGTACATTTGAGTTTTTCTGAATTTTAGTATACTGACTTGGAAATATATATGATATGTTGTGCCTGTTTCGCCTTTCCCCCCTGATTTATATTAGTTTTCTGAATGCAACATTTCTTTGTTTCAAAATATAAAACTAGTTCGGTTGAAAGTTACCGACCGAAGACTAATAAGAGAAGAAGAAGAATATTTAAAAAAAAGCTCAAGAGGAATTTTTTTTTGTGTGTCTGCACTTTTACCCTTGGAGGGTCAAGGGGTACTGTCTCCTGCTAACTCATGCCCTAGCATCAAACGAATAGCTTATGAGAATTACAGAGCAAAGGGTGTTGGTAGCTTATAAGAGTGGGAACTAGTGCTAATGTTGACAAAAAAAGTATCAACACCATCTAGTGTTTGGGGACACTTGGCACTTCTTCAATTTCTGTAATCGTTTTTTTTATGTTAGGAAGTTAAATCGACATTTGTTACTACCCCGATTTTACCAATTATACCAATTAAATTATGATTACACTTAAAATTGCAGTGTCTCAAAACGCTAGATGGCGTTGATATTTTGACACAAGCGCCAGTTCCCGCTCTTATAAGCTACCCATACTCTTTGGCATAAAATTTCAGCTCGTGTCATTTATCTGTATTGAAGCTCTTAATATCTTCGCTTTTCTATTTCCTACAATAAATGCGTTGTTACTAGAAAACAATTCTAGGCGGTTGACTTATCAAATTATGTATTTGAAAAATAAGAAGCCATGTGTACCCATTATAAGATCAGATGCATTACCTTGAGAGTTTTGTTTTGAGACGCCTAAATCCCATCTCGATTTTTTTTTTTTTTTTTTTTTTTCTAAGCAATCTAAAAAGAGTAATAAAGGATATGGATAAGAGAATTGAGGCATAACACAAAAGGCAAAATTCCAACAATTTTTTGTATGACAATCTCCGCCATCTATTTAATAATTTTAAAATTAAAAGCAACTCTTGGGAATAAATGCAATGGATTTGACGATATTGCAGATGATCTGCTGGCGAAATCGGCCCTGGATTGGCAAAAGATGAAAGGGAAAAGAATAAGTTTTGTCATAAAGGAAGAGTGATGAATGAAGTGAAGGATTTTGTTTGTTTGGGTTGCAAGTTTACAAGTTCAGGGAGGTAGAGTAACCAAATGCAATTGGCAACTTGTAAAGGTCAGAAGACTTTATGGGCGTTACTGAGAATCCCCTTAGGCATACAAACTACTTATGAGAATTTTTGAGACAAAAATAGGACCTGTTTTGTGCTATGTGCAGAAGTTTTGGAATTTGAAAAGGGGGAAAAAATAGAGTGTATCGAGGACATTTCGGGAAATAATTGGCAAAACCAGTTTTAGGTCTCAAGGTACTAAGGAAGGGGACAAGGTACCTTAATAGGAGTGTAAAAATATAGCATAAAAGGAATTTAATGTCAGAAAAACCGGGGGAGGTAGCTGCCCCCGCCCTCCCTGCACAGGCCTAGAACCGCCACTAACTATTAGGCTTAAGTGAAACTCAATAGTTTGATGTTAAAGGGTGATCTAGGATTGTTCTCAACTGGAAAAAGACTGGTTAGAAAGGAAAGGTATTGGGAAAAGGTCATTAGGTTACAGAATAATAGGTTGGTAAATGCAGCTTATCTGGAAGAAGGAAAAGAAGGAAAAATTTCAGAAGAGAAGGAAAATTTCAAAAGAAGAGAAAATTTCAGAAGAGAAGGAAAAGAAGGAAGCAGGATAGAAGGAAAATTTCATGTGCTTTGTGGCCAATTTTCAATCGTTGTGGGTTGTCAGGTGTTTGGAAGAAAGGGACGGGGATAGGATTGGAGGGGATAGGATTGGGAACGGGATAGGATGGGAAGGGGATACGATTGGGGAGGGGAAGGGGAAATATAGCAAAACTATTAAAGGGTATGTTAGAAGAACAGGAGATTCAGAACGAACAGTGTTAAGTCGCAGCCTCAATGTCCCTTGGAGTTTACCGGCAAGGCAAGAAGGTCTAGGGTTTATGATATTTGATTAGCGATGAAGTAAGTAGTATATGTCAGGGAAGGGCAAATTTTTTAGCTCTTGGAGAAGAAGAAAATATTTAGGAGGGTAAAACGAAATCTGCTTCACTTTATGGCCCTTTAACTGGATTTAAAGAAAAGATTAATTCTCAAGTAAGGTGTGGTCAAATGAGATCACTAATTGGTTTGAATGGTTTTGAGACAATTAAAAGCGCTGCAAAATATATTGAATTGAGAGGGACACAGAGAAAAATTTTACAGGGAAAGGAAGGGGGCTTTGTGCTTAAAAAATTGTTGTATACATGCATTTTTTTTTTTTTTTTTTTTTTTTTTTTTTTTTTTTTTTGCATGCATGAATGCATGCATTGGTGAATTGTTGTTTTTGCGCTTGCGTGTGCCATGTGGCTTTTTCAATAAATATTTATCGGGCAAAGGTGTCCAATATATAAATATATCTTCAATAGATTTAATGCCCGTGTCACATAATAGTTTGGTATTAGATTATGTTAGAATAAAGAAAAAACGTCTCTTGTTCATACATCTTGGCTTTTTATCAACAGGTGTGATTTTAGTGTGTGTCGGGCATAAAAGAATAGTAATTTCCAAAGCTGAAGCGTCGCACAGTGCTACAAAGCCAATTCACGTATCCCGTTCGTAATTTGTGAATTCGCAAGATTTGTTTAAATAACAAATTTATGAAAATTATTAATTTATAAAATTAATTTGTAAAATATAAAATAATAAAATTTATGGTTGGCCAATCAGAGCAAATATCTCAGGCATAATGTTTGAAATTAGAGAAGATAGAGGATCAAACTTTAGTTTTCCCATCTGTGAGATGAAACTGGCAAAGGTGCGAAAATATAATATTAGTCAAGGCCGTATCCAGAATTTTTGTTCGGGGGGGGGGAGTAATTTCTGTTTGGGGTGTTTTACAAAAACAAACTTAACAAAACGCATCAAAATTTGTTTATCTGCATTTTGTTACTTTTTTATGAATCGGATAAAAATTTCGGGGGGAGGGGGGATGGGCTCAAACCTGGTAATCCCACCCCCTGGAAAAGGCCTTGATATTAGCAGTCAATATTTGGGAACAAATTAGTGTCAGTACAAACTTTTCTACCAATTTTAATTCATTTCAGTTTTCCGCAAAATTTTGGGGGGAGAGGAGGAGGTTCAAACCTGGTAACCCCAACCCCATGGATACGGCCTTGATTTTAGCAGTCAAGATTTGGGGACGAATCAGTGTTAATGCAAACTTTTCTACCAATTCCGTGTCATTTCAGTTTTCAGTTTCTGTAGTACAAGTCTTATGTTAAAATCAAGAAGAAACGTATATCCTTCATATATCTTAGCTTTTATCAACAGGTGTGACTTTGATCTGTCTCGGGCATAAAGGAATAGGCATTTCAGAAGCTGCTGCCGAACAAAAGCGACATCTTTTCGTTTTAATGAATGAAACATTTCGCTAAAGTAAAAAAAAAATGCAAGTTCCCTTATTTATTCAGCGAAACATTGGTGACAGCGAATTTATGTTATGTTTCTAATAGCACTGTGTAGCAATAACTTTTAAATTATTTGTCCGTCATGGTCTAGAAATGTCTATTCTATAAACTCTCGCTTTAATCAGTGTTTTTTAGTTTTTTTTTTGGTTATATTTATTGTATTTGGCTGGTTTTTTTTTTGACTCCTAGCATAAACATAGCGGTGGTTTTCTTTTTCGCAATATTACTCTTTTTAAAAAATTTTGAGACTACTCTCTTTTTTTTAGTTTACTCCATTTTTTGTGGCTACTCTCTTTTTGCAAATTCTAGAGGTTACTCCCAGGGCCAAATTTAAAGCTTTGGTGCTTCTGGGCTCAAGTGTTTTTGCCGCTCCCTTTTTGCAAGATTTTCGGGGAAATCCCCAAAAATTCGGGGATAGTTGAAGCATTGAACACAACTGATAAGCCAAAAGTAATGAAAGAGAGAGGTGATACCACCACTCAGCTGCCATTCTTGGGAGACATCTGGCAGTTTATAAGTGGCCACGGAATTCCTGTTTTGTTTTAAAATCACTTTTCTGTGAATAGGCAGTATGGCAACAGAGTGCACCTGGCACTTTGACGATAATTCACATCAGTCCGGTTTTTCTTAAAGAAAAAAATCACTCACTAATTTGTCATTGCGCCCCCTGGCATTTTGCGCCCCTAGGCCCGGGCTTAATGGTAAATCCAGGCCTGGTTACTCCCTTTTTACAAATTCTAGACGTTACTTTTTTACAAAGAATTTTTACAAATTCTGGATATTACTCTCTTTTTTTTAGAGGCTTTTTCACTTTCGAAGCTACCCTCTTTTTACAAATTCTGGACGTTAGTCTCTTTTTACAAATTCTAAAGGTTACTCTCTTTTTGGTACTTGTATGATAAATGCCCTACCGTCCAAGTTGTTCATTCATTGACGCATTATAGAACCTGTTTTTTTTTTTTCTTTAGTTTCTTTCAGCTAAGTCTGAGACAAGACAAATAGAAGTGACAGAGTAAAATATTACTTAATGCTGATACTAATGAAAAAGATATCCTGGTTTAAAAGCTGGCGAAAAAAGCTCGTTTGTATTCTAAATGCGTTTATTGTTTTTGTGGAGGACCCCAGAGCAAATCTATGAGAGAAACTATTCTCTTTGCAAATTTGCGCAGATAACCGTCTAAAAGTTTCTTAGTAGTGGGTTCCTACTTACACAATTTATAATTCATAAGGACCAATTTTTTTAGACATTGCACATCGTCTTGGCAATGAATATCGCTAAGAGGAAAGCTCTGACAGACTAAGAAAGCTATCCTCTTTGCGAATATGCCCAGATAACCGTCTAAAAGCTTCTTTTTTTTCTTTTTTTTTTTAATGCATTACGCGTCGTCTTCGTTAGTGATTATCGCTAAGAGAAAAGCCATGACAAGCTAGGAAACTATCCTTTTTGCGAATACGCCCAGATAATCATCTAAAGTTTGTTAGTAGTTAGTTTCCACTTATTAGAATTCATAAGATCCTTTTTTTAGGTATTGCGCGTCGTCTTGGCCATGAATATGGCCGAGAGGAAAGCCATGACAGGCTGAGAAAGCTATCAAATTTCCAATCACAAATTTTAAAGCATGCTTTCAGCTTCCCAAATGTTAAGCGGGTTGTATATTCAACCTGTTCTATTCACAAAGAAGAAAATGAATATGTTGTAAAGGATGTACTTGAATCCGTTGGTGAGAATTTCAAGGTCAAGGCTACATTGAAAGACTGGCCCACCAGAGGATCTGAAGAATTTTCTTTTGGACGCAAATGCGCAAGAGCCTCGGTGGAAAGTGACCTTACAAATGGATTTTTTATATGCTGCTTTGTTCGAAAAAAAAACTTGAGTAAATAATATATTTCCGCTTATATATTTGAATTCAATTTCTAGATTATGATCCAATATCAAAAGTTTGCTGAGAAGACAGGAATACCCAAGGAATTTGGTCAGAAAAAGAAAGTACTAACACGATGCTTTGTCATATAATTTTAATTTTATAATTTAAATTATATTTTATTATAAATTATATTTATAATTATTAATTATAATTCCACTTGGAAATATTTGAGATTGATATAGGCCTACCCCCGACCTAGTATTCTTCGAATATGTTTCTCTGACGTTCAATCCTAATGAATACCTAAGTATGATAAAAATATAATACTTTAGAAACAAATTTGAGCTATATATTTGCACATTGGGGGGAGGGGGTAAAGTATAGAGGGTCTACATGCCTGTTGTGTTTGGTACAATTATTCTATAAATTATGAAGTAAGAATTATTTTCTAACTCCACACTGTCCAAATACTTTACCCCCCGACCCCCTGATGCGCAAATATATAGCCCAAATTATATATTTTCCATCTATTCTGTCACGCTTCTTTGTCTTGTCTCACGCTAAGTTGAAAGAAACTAACGAAAAAAAGCGGTTCTATAATGCGTTAGGTGTCGGGGGTATATCATACAAGTACCATATTTGGCATAATATTTGAACTGTAAAGTCAAGAGGTTCTGTCGTTTTAAAGTAATTTTCGTTTTCTCCTCGTTTTAAAACCTTAAATTTGTATTTGAAGGCCCGTGGTTACTGATATTCCTTTCTTTCCGAAACAGAAAAACCTTAATTTGACCCTCAAATAATGAAAAGCACCGTTTCACAAGCACCGCTAGGTGCTTATGAAAGGGAAAGGCCGTGCGTCAGCCCCTCTCAGTCTTAAGACATTTTTTTCAGTTTTCTTATAATTCGTCTTGTTTACCCTAAATATATGCCCCCCCCCCCACACACACATATATAAGATAAATTTCCGAACACACGCATGCATGCTAAAGAATAAAAACTTCGTAAAAAACAGAAAAACAAAGAAAATAGTTTTAAAGACCATAAGCAGAGAGACTATTAGAAGTAAACGTAACAAAGACCGTAATGTATGGTCTGGCCATAAATTTACGTAGGTCATAAAGGCCATAGACCATAATTTATATCTATCTTAATATTGTTCGGTTTTATTTGAAGATTACTAAGCTTCTGTGCTTTGAAGTAAATTTCAAGATACTTAACTAATTAAAGTACATTTTGTTTCTCTAGTAATCTGAAATCACCCATAAGTGACACATGGAATATTATATTTAATATTTTTTAAATTGTTAAATATTTTTGTACAATATCGACAGTTTTGAACTTTGTCATCAAACATCAAAATATTTAATGCATTTAGACTCGACTGATTATAAAAATGGGGCAAAACACAATTTTTTTTTATTTCTATTCTTCTCTTTTTCCGTTGGTTTCCTTATAATTACTTTATAGTCCCAAATTCCAGGGGGGGGGGGACAAATTGTTTATATTCATTTTTGTTACGTTTTTACGAGTCAGACAAACATTTCGGGGAGAGGGGGTCAAACCTCATACCCCCCCCCCCCCTTTGGATACGGCCTTGCTAGTAAGTAATTAATGCATTAGATATAATATATATTTAATAATATAATATATTTTTATATTTAATAATATATTAAATATATATAATAATATAATACACATGGTATATTATTAAAATATTCCATTCTGATTCCATAAATTGATGGCTGATTCCATAAATCAGCCATAAGTGACACATGGAATATTCCACTAATAATCATGTAAGTTGTCACTTAGAAAATCTTCTTCAATGTCTCTAAAATATTGTCAACTAGTCCAAACTTTACTTAGAGATAGAAAATCTCTTTTAAGGAATAAGATCTACAGGCGCCTCTGCCCTGTGAAACCTAAAAAGCTAAAAAAAAAGCTAAAAAGCCTAAAAAAAGCTAAAAAGCTACTTAGCCTTAAAAGCTAAAAAAAATAATCATAGTTTCGAAATTAGCAATAAACAAAAAAAAATTAAAATATAAAAATTTCGACTGAACGAAAATGAACGAAAGGTCTTAAAGATCCATTGTTAAAAGTCTTAAAGGTACTTCATCTTCAGGCTACGACAAGATTCAAACAAAAGCAATTAAAGAAAGTATCCATTCACTAGTGAAGCCTCTAACTCATTGGTCAACCTTTCTATTGATATTGGCGAATTTCCATTTGATATTAAAAAGGCTAGGGTTGTCCCACTTTTTAAAGGTGGAGGTCCTCTTACTGTTACAAATTACAGACCTGTCCTGTACTGTACAGTTGGACTATACTGCAAAACGCTAATAGTCTTATTGAATTTGTCGCCATGAATTAAAATATGCAATTAAATCGTCCTTTTCACTGTGAGAAATTTCCAACGTTAATGTCAGTGCCAAATGATGATGATAGTGATACGAGTCCTCCTCTTTGTGTTTGCACTACAGCCCTATACAGTACAACTAACTAAAAGTAACTAAACTTCAACAAATCATCTAATCTGTAAACTTTATCTACAAAAACTTCATGTTGACTGAGTATTGGCAACACAGCATCTTTAATTGGCAAAAAATTTTGAAAACAAAATATACCAATTTAGTAAAAAGGCGTACACTGGATCAGTTCTTTTAAGCATTTTACTCTAGTAGTGTTCATCTTTCTTTTAGAAACTATTTCCAAGCTTCAATATCTTTCACGAGACAGTCCTCTGTGGATATAAATGTTTTGACACATGTTTTCAATAAGCGTTTTCAACTCCGATATAAGTAAAAACTATCACAGTAAGATGACAAAAAAAAATCATCTGATCAGAGACGAGGACGAAAACATATGTTAAATTCAATAAAACGGGCCTTCGTTGATTCTTTAAGTGTACAATTCATCTCGTATCGTATTTATTAAAGGAAATGTAGAATTTCCACAAATGAAATTAAAGTCATCACAGTTCAGATCATAGACCATGACTCCTCCAAGTTCGCCAGTTCTTATCCAAACCACCTGAAAAAAAATCAAGACTTGTCACTGGGATATAGCGTGGTATGTCAATGCTTAGTATAACTAGACATAAATTTGTTGTGACACTAAAAGGTATATATTGAACCAAAAAAAAAACGCATTAAAGCTACTTATATTTAGGCCAAGAGGTTTAGACAAAAATGTATTGTCACAAACCAAAATTGGATTCTTCCAGGTAACATATACAATTAAATCCGGAAAACTATAGTAAAACCAAATTCTTTTTGTGAATAGAAATGATAAAAATAAAATAATCGGAGAAAAAATGTTCCATTAACAAAATGGCCACACCTTTCATGCAAGCAAAAAAAAAACGTCTAAGCATTCATTAAAAATAGTTTGCACAACTATTCAGATAACCTGGCTACTGTAGAGCCACACAAGATTTCTGTCAGCACCATATTATCACCCCTTCTAAACCCCATAATAAAGCAACACTCGGCCAACCATTGTAAGTATTATTGTTATAAGGATACAGTATGGAATCGATCACGTTTACCAATATTTCGCACGAATCAATTCACATAGAATTACCAAAGACTAGTAGAAGAGCTTATGGACTACGGAGCAGAATCCTGATATGGACGACAGAAACAGGAGTAACAAACAATAAGATAATCTACAGACATAAGGACATACCCTAAAACAAACACACGTAAAAATAAGAGGACGAACTATTTGTCAGAAAAGGAAATATTTCTTACTTGGAGCCTTTTTCTTACCTGGAGAAAAGGAGATATTTCTTACTTGGTCTTCTTGCTTTTGTTCTAGTGTTTGTTTTCTTTATTGTCATTCGGACTTTTATCTTTATTCTGCACTGAGAACGTTCGAGTGGAGGTCTCGATCGAAATAGTTGCTTAGTTCTCTTCTATATTTCACAAGCAATAGGACTATCCTCGTTTTCTCTTCTTTACAATTTTGTTTTGTTTCAACATATACTTCTTCAACATATACTTTCGTTTCAACAGTTTCTTCTATCCATCAGGCCATGACTAGTTTATTTTCTATACTAGCGTTATTCACTAGTTCAACCTATTCACTAGTATTCAACCTACTTTTCACTAGTTTTATTTTCTATACTAGTTTATTTTCTGCTATAGTAGAACTTCCTTCTAGATATTTTCCTTCATTAGTTCTCTGAACATTAGATCTCACACACCCAGTTATCCTTCCGAAGGCTCTTGTCTTTCACAGTGCTCCTTATACTCCCGTTTTGGGAGCATATGCTCCCTATTTATAGATACGACTGTTCGTCGTTTACTTTTTAAATATAAATATTGAAAAAAAATAAATTAAATATTAAAAAAAATTAAATATTAAATATTTTTCCTGCGTCCTGTTGAGTTTCATTTTAAAAAAAAATTTTCCATGGTATTCTAATATATAATAATAAATTAGATATAGTAATGTAATAATATAAATATATTAAGATAATAAAAATAAATATAATAGTATAAATATAACAATTACAATAAAAAGTATCATTATTAGCTTTCTGAATGCTTATCGTAATTTTCTAGTAACTGATTCTCAAATGATCTTTTCTATTTTAAGGCTCCTCAAGAATTCATTAATACTTAAAGAATTATATCATCTGTTAATAATAATAAATTCGCAATAATAATTATGTATATTCATTAGAATATTAATATATTCGTTAATTAATACTTATTCGTTAATACTTAACGAATAATTCTTTAAGTATTCTTTAGGTAAACATAACGAATGATTTTCGAATTGCTTTCAAATTTTAGTATCTGTTAATAATAATATATTCGCTATAATAATTATGTATATTCGTTAGAATATTAATATATTCGTTAATTAATACTTATTCGTTAATCACTTTTCAATCACTTTTACCCCATCTAGAAAAAGTACCAGAGGACTCAAAGCTAGAGTGCCAGATGGAAATTATGAAAGGAATTAAAAAACTTATTTAATCATTCAGTGTGTTTTTAGTTTTATAGATGAGCTTAGTAAAGTTTTTTCTTTTTCTCTTTAAGGTGAACATTAAATTAAATGAAAAAAGTGGCTAGTAGGTCTAAAAAAACAAATATTCCAGCAATACAAATAATTAGCAATAATAACACTAGTACCAGAGTAAAAACATGTTATGAGAAAACATTTTGAACATTTTTATGGCTTTGTTTCAATTGTAGTAACTGGTTTTAGTTTTAGTTTTTTTTTGTTTTTTTTTTGAAAAAAATAATCAATATACTATAATTAGGTGTTCTAATTCTACGGGAAATGGTGGAAAACAAGGTAAAGAGATGCTTTTTAACATAAAGTAAATAAAAACGTGTAAATAGCCATGCCTGCGATGAAACTTTAACTTAAAAAGAAAACAGTCAAAAATTTAGAAAAAATTAACATTGCAGTGGGGAGGGAAAATTTTCGATGTGAAGAAATGTAAACCTAAGACCCGTAACATGAAACATAACAACCTTGGGATTGAACATAACGTAAAGTCTTACGTTTTCAATGTGAAGGAACCTTATCACTTGTCTTTGTGGCTATGAAACCGGTTTTCTGAGATCTAACCTAAGCGTAATTTTTGAGTGTGTTTTATTTAATTAGCAAGTACCTCCGTTTTTTCTCTCAAATATTTTTTAAATGGAAAAGAACTCTAACAAATTATTTATGTATCTCCACATCTTCAAAATTTTATAGTAGGAGAAAACCAAAGTTTTAAAACATTGTTTGGAAGCAAGTCTGTTTTGATACTTAAATCTCCTTCTATGAAAAAAATAATAATTTAATCTTCTATGAAAAAAATGTTTCTGCAAATGGGAATAACAGATAAAGTATAAAATGAGACCAGTGTGCTCTTAACAAGAATTATAAGAGCACAATAGCTCATCCGAGTTGCAGCAGTACGTAACAACCTAGTAAGAGACAATCACGTCCCATACTAAGAAATACAATAGCCCATAACTCATAAAACAATTTAGGAAACTTACAGCTCCTTGGCTTGAATAACGAGGAAAATCCATTGTCTTGAAATAGTTAGCTCAATTGATATTGAAATTGATAGCTCGTTTTTTAAACAGGACCGAGATTTGCGCTTTGGTTTTGGGCACTAAGATGTTTTTGCTCTTAAGAGGTTTTGCTCTTAACAAGAATCATAAGAGCACAGTAGCTCATCCGAGTTGCAGCAGTAGGTAGCAACCTAGTAAGAGACGATCACATCCCATACTAAGAAATACAATAGCCCATAACTCCTAAAACAATTTAGGAAACTTACAGCTCCTTGGCTTGAATAACGAGGAAAATCCATTGTCTTGAAATAGTTAGCTCAATTGATATTGAAATTGATAGCTCGTTTTTTAAACAGGACCGAGATTTGCGCTTTGGTTTTGGGCACTAAGATATGCGTGTTGTTTTATGACAACAGAAAGAACACGTATCCCGACGAAAAATCGCATCACCAACGGGGCAATTATGACTTTGGTTAACTCAATAGCTGATTTAATTAAATTTATCCAAAATTTTGCCAAAGCGGAGAAATGATTTTACCAACTGTTCAAACTAGGTTGTACGAATTGTGGTTATATCCCGCTTTCTAGGGCTATAATTAAAGAAAGGTTGAGATGGCTAGTGCACGTTCTGCGGATGAAGTATGACAGATTGCCAAAGATTGTCCTTTTCGACCAACCGTCTAGGGCTAAACGGAAAGCAGGTCGTCCTTGTCTGGGGTGGGAGCATGTCATAAAGAAAGATTTAAACGAAATGGGAACTTCCTGAGAGGGTGTAAAGAGGGAGGCTGTGAATAGATTGGGATGAAGGAGGAGCGTGCGTAGCTGTTTTGCCCTCAGGCGACTTGGTGCTGCGGTGAGTTGTTAGTAGTAGTTGTAGTAGAAGTAAGTTATTTACCGTTCTGTTTTACAAACGTTGTTTTATGATCGGTAAATAACTGTTGCTGACTACACACGGTTGTAACTGTTGCACACGGTTGAAAAAAAAATATCCCACGATTCTTTCATTTTGTAACTGTAAATAACTGTTGCACACGGTTGAAAAAAAAATATCCCACGATTCTTTCATGAATTCTTCGTGTCAATCTTTACAGCTGATTTAACATATTTCAAACATGTCTCTATAACAAATAACATATTTCATAACATATAACATGAAATATAACAAATTTAATATTTCAAGACTTACTTATATTCTAATTTAGGATTTTAAACAGTATAAGCATAAATACTGCTTAGGAACATCAAGGTTCTAACATAAGGGGGGATTTGACGTTTTCATAGTTGGAGTGGGGAGATTTTTTTCGATTTTTTGGAAAATAAGTAAATTAGAATTTAATAAATGGAAATTCAATTTAAATACTTAATTTCCGCACAGCGACTTTAAGCAGCTTTAGGGCTGTTTTTTTCCCAAATAAATCTAATTTTAATAATAATCAAATAATGAATATAATATTTAGGCAGTAAATAGCTTTTCAAAATCACCTGAGGACTATGATCTTACTTTCTAGACCAATTTTTCTGGAAATTCAGGTCCATTCTGCTCTGGTCAGTGGTTTAAGGAATTCGATGAAAATATCAGAAAGTACTTTGATCAATGGTCTATGGGACAGATAAACTTTAAATTAGGCACCAATTTATGACTGATTGTGATTATTAGGCACTAATTGTGACTGGGATTAATGAGCACTAAGATGTTAGCTCTTTGACAAAGTCAAAAACGAAAATATGCCAGATGTAAAGATCAGAGAATTAATGAGAACCTAAGAAAAAATAAATCCTAATAGAAAGATTCCTACAGAAAAAGTAAGATCCTAATAAAAAATGAGCCCAATGTGAAGTTCTCATTTCAGATAAGCGTAAAATCCAAGAAATAATGAGATCTCTAAGATGTATAATCTATAATTAGGGTTTAAATTTCTATAAAATCCTAATGGAAGAAAAACAAGCCTAATGTAATGCTCTCATTTTTCCTAATACAAATTAGCCTAATGTGAAGTTTCCATTTTAGACAAGCGTAAGATCCAAGAAATCCCAAGATCTATAAGATGTATAATCTATAATTAGGGTTTAAATTTCTATAAAATCCAAATAGAATAAGCCTAATGTAAGGTTCTCATTTTGGATAAAAACAAGATCCTAAAAACTAACATATTCTAAGATTAACAATTCTATAAATTAAAAATAGAATAAACGAACCTAATTTAAGATTCCTATTTTTTCTAAAAATAGGATTTTAAGATCCATAATTAGATTCATTAGATCTATAATTAGCATCTTAAATTCTAGTAGATCCTAATAGAAAAAAAATGAGCCCATCGTGAGATTCCCATTTTTGATAAAAATTAGATCTTAAAATAATTAATAAGCATATTAGCAGATAAAAGTGAGCCTCATGTGAGGTTCCCATTTTGGATAAAAATGATATCCTAAGATCCATAATTATTGAATCCTAAGATCTATAATCTATGATTACCCAATTAATTTCTATAAGATCCTTAAAGAAAAAAACGAGCCTCATGCGAGTTCCCCATTTGGATAAAAATAAGATCCTACGATCCCTAACTAGTTCCTACGATCTATAATTAGCATCTTCAATTCTATAAGATCATAACAGAAAAATGAGCCTATTGTTAGGCCCTCATTTTGGAAAAAAGAAAAAACCTTTTCTCTAAGGCTTTCTTCATCTTCATAAGATATCCACTGATTGTCTCTATATGAATAGGGTACACGTGCATCTGGCTCCCATACTCTGGTTCCATTGTTCTGAAGAAAGGTACAAACAATTGGGTATGGGACCTGCCCACCTGACCAAAGTTTGCCGTATCCTATGGAAGGGGCATCGACATAGGTCCAGTTAGCAGAAGCCAGTCTAAAATACGAGCTAATATCAATCCAATAATAAGACATACTTTTAGTCAACATTGTTCTTTACATTAGTAAAAGTACTTTTTACCATGCCCTAGATGTGCTGCCTTTGAGACAGCACATATCATTCGGAGGGTGCAACGACTTTGTGAAGTCTAGGAAATTTCTAAATACATTTTTAATTTGTCATTAAATAAATCTTTACTTAATTAAGTAAAATTTTCGCTTACTAATATATTTTGCTTACTTAAGCTAAAATAAATATAAAAAAACATTTACCATAAAATGATAAAAAATAATCAAAAGACAATTAACACCGAACAGCAGCAAACAACGAAGACAAAACGAATGATATTCAAAACAAATCAAGAAAGGAGAACGTAAATAATTACTTATTTGGTACTTTACATAATACCCCCTAGATGTTGAAAAATATGCTTCTGGCTCCCATACTCTGGTTCCATTATTCTGAAGAGAGCTAAAAACAATTGGGTATGGGACCTGCCCTCCTGATAAAAGTTTGTCGTGTCCTATGGCAGTGGCATCGACATCCGTCTAGCAAGCAGAAGTCAGGCTGAAATACGAGCTAATATCACTCCAATAATAAGATATACTTTTAGTCAACTCTGTTCTTTACATTAGTTAAAGTACTTTTTACCGTGCCCTAAATGTGCTGCCTTTGAGACAGCACATACCTTTCAGAGAGTGCAACGGGCTTGCGAAGTCTAAGAAATTTCTAAATATTTTTTTTTAATTCGTCTTTAAATAAATCTTTACAAGTAAGAAATTATAATTTTACTTCGAAGCTAAAATAAAAATAAAAAAATGTTTGCCATAAAACGATAAAAAATAATATATAAAAAAATGATAAGCTAATATCAATTCAATAATGAGACATACCAAGCGCTGCTTTTGGCCAACATAGCAAAAGTACTTTTTACAATGCCCTAAATGGGCTGCCGAAAAAATAAGTGTACCGTTTTCAACCTAAAACATTTGAATTCAAGTTAGAAATTTGACAGGCAAGCTTTTGCTTTGAAATTTGCTTTGAAATATTCTTACAACTTCAAATAAATCAAAATGGCTAAGGCCATACAAGCTCTTGTCTGGTATTTCTATCTCCTAGACTGATAAGAAAAAGATAAGATAATATTTATTGATAAAAGGCTCTAATAATGTAAAAATCGCTTCAAATATCCAAGTAAAAGGAAACAAAACTGTTAATTGTTTTAGTTTGATTGACAAAAGAGATCTGGAATTGACTGGCAGTTTGGACAATAGCATAAACCATGTTTATAAAATAAATAAATAATAATAAATATAATAAATAAATAAATAAGCGGAGGAAAATTTGAAGCTGATGCTCATTAAAGAAAAAAATTGAATAAGTATCAAAAAGCTTATTCAAGTCTGATTGTAGGATATAAAATGGTCTATTTGAATGAGATACATTTTCAACTGAAGTGAAAACTGTAAACTGAAAAAATGATAAAAAAGATAATTTTGCCTTTTTCCTAAAAAGGAATAACTCCGAAAATTTTTCGGGGATTTCTAAACAGCTAAATTTTGTTATTTTTGGCAGAAATAGGATAAACTGCCATGTTCTGCATGTATTGCAATATTAGGGCCGTTTTTCCACTCATCAATGCGCTAAGATCTTGTATCTTTTGTCAGAAAACGCTTAAAAGTGAAATCTTTGAACTCAGATCTTACATCTTTTGTCGTTTTTATGCAAACGTCTTTCATCATTCTGCTCTGATCAGTGGTCTGAGAATAACGATGAGTATATCATCAAACTTCTCTCATCATTATTCTATATGGTAGAAAGATGGCGTCTTTCGCACTTTTTGCTATCATCAGTGAGCTGTAAGATCTTAGAACAAAGATGAGTTAAAAAACGATAATCTTTGCAGAAAGATGAAAGATCTTAGACGTAAGATCTTAGTGCTAAAAAACGGCCCTATTACGGCTGTCGGCGTATTCACACAGGTTCAGGGTTGCAACTCCTAGCGATTTATAGCTATTTCTAGCGAATTTTTTTAAATTGCCTTAAAAAATATCACTAAATCGGCACATAACTCACTAGATTATTGAAGAAAATCCCAAAATCAACCGAACAATCGTTAAAATCAAGAAATGTATTCCACCGAGCGGCAACCCTGCTCAACAATCATTAAAAAACCTAGTAAATGGTGAACAAAAGAAAACAAAATATTATATACCCTTGGACAGCGTGAAGTTATCACGCTGTCCAATATCCTGAGGTATTGAAGCCACGTCCTTTTGAAAACCGGGATGAAGTGTCTTTTGCAGTGGCGGATCCAGGACTTTTTTTGGGGGGGGGGGCAAAATAGGTTTATCTGATAAACTTTCGTTAGGAGTAAGTTTAATTAACTAAAACTTGCATTAATTTAAGTAAACTACACTACTTTAGACTATGCTAGGGGGCGCGCCCCCTCCCCCTCCCCTGGATCCGCCACTGGTCTTTTGCTTTAATTCCACGTAAAAACCAATCACAGTCTTCATCTGGCTTTTTTTTGTGTCAAAACTATAAACTAAATTTTTAGCTTTTCGATTAATTCCCAATGCTGCAAAGAACATTTTAAACCGGTTCTCTCAGATCTTACATTCAGATCAAGAACTCGAGTGTGTTAAACCGGTTTCATAGCCACACAGACAAGTACCGGGTGATAGAATGAATTGGACTTGTATAATTTGGGCTATATATTTGCACAGTATGGGGCGGGGGTAAAGTATAGCGGGTTTGCATGCAAAATGTGTTGGCTACAATTATTCTGCATACTATGAAGTAAGAATTGTTTTTTCTAACTTCAAGTTGTCCAAATACTTTACTTCCAGGGTGTATTCTCAGTAATTAACAAGTACCAAAGTATTTATTGTAGCATAATAGATTTCATTCATATTCGCACCAGGACACCAGAACCAGAATATTTCTTTAAAAAAAAATTATCTAGATTTAGAGGTACAGAATTCTGTACCTTTCAGAGGGGTTATTTCCGCTAGGGGCATATTTTCCGTGGGGTTATTTCCCATGGGGGAGGGGTATTTTCTGCGGGAGGTATTTTCCAGGGGGTATTTTCTGCGGGAGGTATTTTCCGGGGGGGGGGGTGTAAACGCCAGCCACCATATTTTATACCCGAACCGCATCAAAGTCAAATTTCAAATCTTAAAAAAAAACATTTTTGATCGTTTCTTCTTTATATTACGCTATAAACTAATTTGGATGTATTTTTACAACTTTTTTTGTAAACCACACTTACCCCCCCCCCCAAAAAAAAAAAATCCTGGATACGTCCTTATGAATGATATGGGGATTTTTCTTGATTTTAGCGACACTACTTTCATTTAAACTTTATACGAAATCCTGAATTCGTGACAGATTATATAATTATAATCTATCTATAATATTATAATAATATATAATTATATTATTATAATATTTATTATTATATAATTATAATAATATATAATATTTATATTTATATAGTATAAAAGTTATATAATTTTCTGCACCATGGTGTTACTCAACCAATCTAAAACAAGCACTTGAATGAATTTTAATTTATGTTAAAAAAGAAGAAAAGAAGATATTGATAATATAGCAAACATACGTGTATGTAACACCATAGGTTGGAATACCGACTACAAGCTTTTCTTTGGGAATTCCAGAGTTTAGCCAATACATCACAGCTGAAAAGGTGTTTAATGTTGCTAAATAGCCACTTTCACTAGACCTTTTGAATAAGGGGGCGTTTAGACCAGTAGCTGGCAAATACCACTTGTATCCATGGAAATCATATGCCATAAGATTGACGAAGTCGACGAGCCTGGAGTTGGAAACGAATATTAACTAACATATCTGCTTTCATAATGATGCGAATAAATGAATTCAGCTATGTTTAATGGAAATAAGTTCAAATCTAATTTTGAAAAAGAAGGAAACTATATAGTTTATTAGTTTTCTTTATGCATATATTTATACTTAATTTTTATTATTGATAATAAATTATGTGTTTCATTTAACAGAATAAAGAATTATAATGAAGTCCAGTATATCACCGTCTGCACCTAATGTGAATAATGTTATAAAAACATAAAACATATATATACATAAAACATATATATATATACATAAAATATATAAAAATATATTTTGAAAACATGTTATAAGGTTATAACATGTCATAAAAACCTGAAAAATTCGGTCTCAATGTCTAAGGCCAATACAAATGTAGTGTTTTTTCTTCTTCTTTTTTAACAAGCTAACTCAACACAAGTACTGATCTTACTTATACCTATTATTGGGGGGAGGGCGAAGATGATGGTCTTCGCCACTGAAATTTGGGGAAAAACCTCTAATGCCACCAGAGTAATCTGGCGGTACCCCAAAAGCCAGTGTAACTTCTACGCGCGACGGATTTCTGCTTTTACCGTTTCTGGCGGTTTAAACAAACGTCAGGGTTCTCTGGCAAGTATACTTTCCCCGTGGTTTCAGTGTGCCACACTATTTGGCCTCAGGTACCATAAAGATCGAACTTCCCCAATTCCCCCTCAAGGAAAGATCTCTGGCTTAGTATACGATCTATACCAAGCTAATCTAATCTCAGTCTCGCTGTAGGCTGCCGACTCTACCTAGGCCAATCAAAATAGGTCAAAGGTATAGACAAGATTGCTTACTGTATTCACTATTTCAACTCTATACAACAACTCAAACTGAACTAAAACCAAAAACTCTTAAAATTAACAAATATACTTTGAGACGCGCCTTTGCGCGTCCACCTCTGACCAAAGGCGATGAACGGCCGAATCAAATTAAACTTCCAGCATCCTGAAGCTTTTCAAGCCGTAAATTTAAGCTGTATGAGTCATCGCTCAAATGGCTTTTTCAGACATTAACTAATTAGTGGATTCCTTCAGACGTCTCATAATAAAAGCTTTCCCAGGGTTTAGATATTAAAGATAAATGAAGTTAAATTTATAAAAAGGTCATGTTTCTGAAACAAAAGGGGCCAAAGGTCCCAATACCTCCCTCCTGAGAAAAATGACCGCCCTCCACGCCAAAGGTCAGAGCACAAAAACAGAATACATACAATAAATAACACCAACTTCAAAATCCCCAAACTTGTTTGTCTTCTCTTCTTTCTTCCACCAGTGCCTGTGCTTCCACCGCTTGGCTCATGATCTGTCATCATCCACACGTGTCTACTGTAGAACCACCATGGTCTCTATCGTATGACATCCGCATTAGGTTTTGAATATTGAAGTTCCCAAGATTCGCAGAAAATGACCGTGCTCAGCACAATCAAAAATGTAACTTTTCTTGCTCTCACGAATTTACACATTAGAGGGTCAGCAAATCTGTTTCTGGCACATTCGATGATGCCCACCATCATCACAAATAAGCTGAATAAGCCTCTTGATGTCCGTCTGTGGAAACAACACCACCTCTCACTTAAAACGTAAATTGCCCTTTGGCACAATTTGAAACAGTCCAAGGCCGAAAATACACAGCTCTCCGAAAACGATAGGGGTTCAGGGAAATGAAGTAAAAATAATTGTCGATTCCCATGAAGAGTAAAAACTATGAATACGGTTACTGGACAAAGGTTTGGGTGAAATATGAAGTGACTGGGAGAGAGTATCCCCCAAGGACTCCAGATCAGAGAGGCAAAATCTCGGTAAAGAGATCACAATTTGTCCGCCAGTTGTGCATTGAGGAAAAGGGCTATCTTTCAAGACTTCCCACAGGGGACTTTCCCCAAGAGATTGCTCCCCATCATAAAGGATCAAAATCTCTTTTGAGTTGATAAAACCAGTCTCAGATTCCTTCCCAAATTTTTTCAATCCAAACAAAAATTCAGTATCTCCCCATCTTTCCGTAATCCGTTGTTGAGAAGTCAATTCTATGTCATGATTATCGGTAGTTTTTCTCAATATGTCATGGGTCTTCTCCTCCCTCCTAAGCTTTTTCGTCTTATTGTAATTTTGTAAATTTCCCAGTGGGTCTTGGACCTCTTTGCCCCCCTTATTATTTATGTTAGCTAGGCACAGCTCATCTAATTTTTTATTTTTCACCACTGCAGGTTGAATCTCCAAATTTTGTCTCTTTTCTGCATCTATTCGTTCTTTTTCACTTTTCACAACTTTTCCATCGCGCAAAATAAATCATCATTAAATTCGAGTTGGACTCCAGTGTCCACTATCTTCGACTGCATTTCTTCATTGTGACTCCGTTTAATATTTCTTTTGTCTTTTTTAGTTTTCTTTTCTTTTGTAGTAGCATTAAATAAATCGTCATGAAATCTGAGTTGGACTCCAGTGTCCATCATCTTTGACTGCTTTTCTTTATTGTAGCTCCGTTTAATATTTCTTCTTTAGTATTTTTTTCTTTGGTAGTAGCATTAAATAAATCTTCGTTAAATGAAAATTGAATTCTTGAATTATAGTTTCGCTTTGCATCTTTTTTCTGTCTTTTTGTTTTATTTACTTTTACCGCAGAAACAAATATTTCTTTATCAAATAGGAACTATATTCAAAAGGGAACTCCGACATTTGGTTTTTCATATTGTACTAAAATTTCTCGAACTTTACGAGGAAAATTTTCTAAAAATTTCTCTGGCACAATCAGTGCTTCATTTTGGCATGTGCTTGTTAGCGTCTCATATTCGTTAATCGTGTTCTCAAGTTTTCGATTTTCTGAAAATTTTCCCGAAAAATCATTTTCGCGCGTCTTATTTTCAATATTATGTGGTCATTTTACTTCCGCCTCCCATTTTTGCGGATTATCAACATTTCGAACACGAGTATCAAGCATTTCGTTTTTTTCACCTTCCACCTTCTCCCCTTGTCAACGTTGCATGTTTTTCCGTCTTAGCGTAGTTTTGTAATTTTCCCACTGTTAAACAAGTCGCTTTTAAGGATAGGAGATTTCCGATATCCCCAAAGTCTACTCCTACTAAAACTTCCACTGCTGGAGTAGGTACTAAGCCTACTTTTATCGTTTTACTCTGGACCGTATCGTTCTTCTTTACAATCTCTATTCTTACCCAAGCAGACGGGCATTGGTGCTTTTCTCCATAATAACATACTATTGTAATATTATTTTTGTGGTCTATTTCCGTCTTTTTAATTAGGTCCATTCGCACAAAAGTTTGCTCTCTCCCTGAGTCAATTAGCATTTTTGTCCATTTTCCGTTTAATTTTCCTTGTATTTTATGCGATCCCACAAACTGGTCAATATTTCCATTATAATTGGCTATAGCCCAATTTTTTCTTTTATAGGTTATTTTCTCATCTCTATTATGACAATTTTTAGAAAAAGGTTCCGAAGAATCAAATTTTACCGGATTATCAACATTTTGAGTATCAAGCATTTCGTTTTTTCTACAAGGTGGCTCCGCCTCCCATTTTGTTTTTGGGCCGGTTCCCCTCCCCCTGCAGTCAACGAAGTAACATGTTTTCCCGCAAAAATGTTTAATGTCTGGTAATTTTCATTTTCTCGTGATTGATCCTTAGACACATTATTATGGCTATCCGACGCCTTATAAGTAATTAGTTTCATTTTTATGTTCCTGGCCTCCCCCAGGCCATTCAGCGTGTCCCCAGGTGGCGATAGGGGAACGCCCTAAAGACATGTAGGGCACCTCCATAGGAGGCACGGACCAAGGGGGGACCTTGTCCCTAGGGGTCCATAATAGAAACTGGGGCACCCTCGCCCGGGATCATAAATACAGGCGGAGAAGAAAGAAGGCCCCTCAAATGTACACTCAAAAGGGCCCACTGGTTTGTCCACAAGTCCCAAGAGTTACAAAACTTTTCTCAGTAATGGATTAAATTGCATGGTGATTCAGAACACCCTCGCGGGAGGATCCTCTATAGGAGGACACCTGCGGCAGGGTGTAAGATCCAGATCTATGGACAACGGCGTCTGCAAAGGGCTGCCTCGAACTTTTCGGGGCACCTGCAAGACTGGGGACTTTGCGGTCAACTCTATTCCCACTTGAGGAGTGGCGCCCCTCGAGGAAATTATGGACTAGCAAACGACAAAGCATTCGCACAGGATTCTGACTAATGGATAATTCTTCTGGGCTTGGTATGTTTTGACGGGCGTCTTCGGGCTGAAAAAACCTCTTCCTAGCTGATTTATCTATTATGGGCTGCCTCCCGTAGTGGCATAATCTTGGTAGGCATGAATATATAATGAGTCGGAGGTAATAGGCTTGAGATTGTCTGTGCAGGATTTTGACTCTTGTTGATAGAAGAGCATCGCCAAGTCCTGAAAACCATGTTGTGACCAAGATATGCCCAGAATTGCACAAAGCCTCCATTCATGGAGGTCACAGGGACTTCTTACTGTCCAGTTCTAAGCCAGCTTAAGCACTTTGGGGTAGACTTGAGAAGATATGTGATCCCCATCCTGCACTGGTATCCAGGATCATTGTTTTTCCTGAGGTAAAAAAAATTTCAATGATTTAAAGCACATGAAAATTGGAACTTGGAATGTTACGACGTTAAAAATACTATCGTGTCGACATTTTGACTGACGAATCCAGACGATTCGAACGGGATTTATTAGGAGTTTCAGAAACTCATATCCCAGGGGTAGGAAGCATGAAATTAGATGATATAGAATTTGTTTACTCAGGCGGGAGTAGAAAGGCCTCAATTGATCCCAGGACTCACCCCTGCTGCCACCTACAACTTTTTTTAATACCAAATTTGGGTATAGAGTCATTAGGGAGAACACGTGGTTAATGGGGTCAATGACCTAAAGTCAGTCATTAATCAAATTGTTTCCGGGCAAAGTTTAATATGTCTGACAGGTACTGTCAATCATTAATCAAATTGTTTCCAGGCGAAGTTTAATAATGTCTGAAAGGTGATGTCAAGATTGATTGATATGTCACGAAAGGGGAATTAATTTGTTGTTTCTAAGGGGAATTATTGATTCAAGAAAGGGGAATTAATTTGTTGTTTCTAAGGGGAACTATTGATTCACGAAAGGGGAATTAATTGTTGTTTCTAAGGGGAATTATTGATTCAAGAAAGAGGAATTAATTTGTTATTTCTAAGGGGAAGGTGGGGAAGAGATATATTGATTGCGTAATCGAAGGGAGAGAATTCCCGAGAAATTGATTACATAATCGGTAGAACCCTATAAGGAGCTCGTGACGGCAATCCATTTATGGGCATAGAATGACGTAATCAACTAGGACAATTGGATTTCTGAGAAATTGATTACATAATCGGTAGAATCCTATCAGGAGGTCCTGACGGGAATCCATTTATGGGCATAGAATGACGTAATCAACTAGGACAAATGGATTTCTGAGAAATTGATTACATAATAGGTACAACCCTATCAGAAGGTCATGACGGGAACTCATTTATGGGCATAGAATGACGTAATCGACTATGACAAGCAAGTTACTTTCTTAATGTCCCTCCTAAACCCATTTTCCAACTTTAAGTAATTATCCTTTTCACACACAACTATAAATTACAGCTTTTTGAATACATCAACACCAAGAAATACATTTCAAGGACATTTTCAGATAAATTTAATTTCTTAATTTCCTTCCTAAAACTATTTTGCAACCTGAATTACGTATCTTTTTCACCCAAAACTATACTTTACAGCTTTTTGGATACCTCAACACCAAGAAATACTTTTCAAAGACCATTTCAGACCAAGTTACTTTCTTAATGTCCTTCCTAAACCCATTTTCCAACTTGCAGTACCCATCCTTTACACCCACATCCTAAACCCATATTATAAGTTGAAGTACCCATCCTTTACACCCACAGCTTTACTTTACAGCTTTTTGAATGCTCCTACACCAAGCAATACTTTTCAAAGGGCATTTGAAGTAGTCATCCTTTTCACACACAACTTTACTATATTGCTTTTTTGAATGCTCCAACACCAAGCAATACTTTTCAAAGGGCATTTCAGAACCAGTTCTTTTCATATTGTCCATCCTAAACCCATTTTACAAATTGAAGTACCCATCCTTTACACCCACAACTTTACTTTACAACTTTTTGAATGATCCAACACCAAGCAATACTTTTCAAAGGGCATTTGAACTAGACATCCATTTCACCCACAACTTTACTTTACAGCTTTTTGGATACCTCAACACCAAGAAAAACTTTTCAAAAGTCATTTCAGAACCAGTTCTTTTCATAATGTCCATCCTAAACCCATTTTACAAGTTGAAGCATCATTCCTTTTCACCCACAACTTTACTTTACAGCTTTTTGAATTCTCCAAACACCAAGCAATACTTTTCAAAAGACATTTCAGAGCAAGTTCCTTTCTTAATGTCCTTCATAAACTCATTTTACAAGTTGAAGCATCCTTCCTTTTCATCCACAACTTTACTTTACAGCTTTTTGGATACCTCAACACCAAGAAATACTTTTCAAAAGACATTTAAGAGCAAGTTCCTTTCTTAATGTCCCTCCTAAACCCATTTTACAAGTTGAAGCATCCTACCTTTTCACCCACAAATTTACTTTACAGATTTTTGGATACCTCAACACCAAGAAATACTCTTCAAAAGACATTTCAGAGCAAGTTCCTTTCTTAATCTCCCTCCTAAACCCAATTTACAAGTTGAAGCATCCTTCCTTTTCACCCACAACTTTACTTTACAGCTTTTTGGATACCTCAACACCAAGAAATACTTTTCAAAAACATTTCAGAGCAAGTTCCCTCCTAAACCCATTTTCCAACTTGAAGCATCCATCCTTTTCACCCACAACTGTACTTTACAGCTTTTTGGATACCTCAACACCAAGAAATACTTTTCAAAAGACATTTCAGAACAAGTTCCTTTCTTAATGTCCCTCCTAAACACATTTTACAAGTTGAAGCATCCTTCCTTTTCACCTACAACTTTACTTTAAAGCTTTTTAGATACCTCAACACCAAGAAATACTTTTAAAAAGACATTTCAGAGCAAGTTCCTTTTCTAAATGTCCCTCCTAAACCCATTTTACAAGTTGAAGCATCCTTCCTTTTCACCAACAATTTTACATAGCAGAATTTTGTATATCTCAACAACGAGAAATACGTTTCAAAAGACATTTCAGAGCAAGTTCCTTTCTTAATATCCATCCTAAACCCATTTTACAAGTTGAAGCATCCTTCCTTTTCACCCACAACTTTAATTTACAGCTTTTGGATAACTCAATACCAAGAAATGCTTTTCAAAAGACATTTCAGAGCAAGTTCCTTTCTTAAAGTCCCACCTAAACCCATTTTACAAGTTGAAGCATCCTTCCTTTTCACCACAACTTTACTTTACAGCTTTTTGGATACCTCAACACCAAGAAATACCTTTCAAAAGACATTTCATAGCAAGTTACTTTCTTAATGTCCCTCCTAAACCCATATTACGAGTTTAAGAATCCTTCATTTTCACCCACAACTTTACTTTACAGCTTTTTGGATACCTCAACACCAAGAAATACTTTTCAAAAACATTTCAGAGCAAGTTCCTTTCTTAATATCCCTCCTAAACCCATTTTCCAACTTGAAGCATTCATCCTTTTCACCCACAACTGTACTTTCCAGCTTTTGGATACCTTAACACAAAGATATACTTTTCAACAGACATTTCAGAGCAAGTTCGTTTCTTAATGTCCCTTCTAAACCCATTTTACAAGTTGAAGCATCCTTACTTTTCACCCACAACTTTACTTGACAGCTTTTTGGATACCTCAACACCAAGAAATACTTTTCAAAAGACATTTCAGAGCAAGTTCCTTTTCTTAATGTCCCTCCTAAACCCATTTTCCAAGTTGAAGCATCCATCCTTTTCACCCACAACTTTACTTTACAGCTTTTTGGATACCTCAACACCAAGAAATACTTTTCAAAAGACATTTCAGAGCAAGTTCCTTTCTTAATGTCCCTCCTAAACCCAATTTACAAGTTGAAGCATCCTTTCTTTTCACCCACAACTTTACTTTACAGCTTTTTGAATGCGCCAACACCAAGCAATACTTTTCATAAGACATTTCAGAGCAAGTTCCTTTCTTAATGTCCTTCCTAAACCCATTTTACAAGTTGAAGCATCCTTCCTTTTCATCCACAACTTTGCTTTACAGCTTTTAGGATACCTCAACACCAAGAAATACTTTTCAAAAGTCATTTCAGAGGAAGTTCTTTTCATAATGTCCCTCCTAAACCCATTTTCCAACTTGAAACATCATTCCTTTTCACCCACAACTTTACTTTACAGCTTTTTGGATACCTCAACACCAATAAATACTTTTAAAAAACATTTCAGAGCAAGTTCCTTTCACAATGTCCTTCCTAAACCCATTTTACAACTTGAAGCATCCATCCTTTTCACCAACAACTGTACTTTACAGCTTTTTGGATACCTCAACACCAAGAAATACTTTTCAACTGACATTTCAGAGCAATTTCCTTTCTTAATGTCCCTCCTAAACCCATTTTACAAGTTGAATCATCCTTCATTTTCACCTACAACTTTACTTTACAGCTTTTTGGATACCTCAACACCAAGAAATACTTTTCAAATGACATTTCAGATCAAGTTCCTTTTCTTAATGTCCCTCCTAAACCCATTTTCCAAGTTGAAGCATCCATCCTTTTCACCCACAACTTTACTTTACAGCTTTTTGGATACCTCAACACCAAGAAATACTTTTCAAAAGACCTTTCAGAGCAAGTTCCTTTCTTAATATCCCTCCTAAGCCCATTTTACAAGTTGAAGCATCCTTCCTTTTCACACACAACTTTACTTTACAGCTTTTTGGATACCTCAACACCAAGAAATACTTTTCAAAAGACATTTCAGAGCAAGTTCCTTTCTTAATGTCCCTCCTAAACCCAATTTACAAGTTGAAGCATCCTTCCTTTTCACCACAACATTACTTTACAGCTTTTTTGATAACTCAACACCAATAAATACTTTTCAAAAGACATTTCAGAGAAAGTTCCTTTATTAATGTCCCTCCTAAACCCAATTTACAAGTTGAAGCATCATTCCTTTTCACCCACAACTTTACTTTACAGCTTTTTGGATACCTCAACACCAAGAAATACTTTTCAAACACATTTCAGAGCAAGTTCCTTTCTCAATGTCCCTCCTAAACCCATTTTACAACTTGAAGCATCCATCCTTTTCACCCACAACTTTACTTTACAGCTTTTTGGATACCTCAAAACCAAGATATACTTGTCAACAGACATTTCAGATCAAGTTTCTTTATTAATGTCCCACCTAAACCCATTTTACAAGTTGAAGCATCCTTCATTTTCACCTACAACTTTACTTGACAGCTTTTTGGATACCTCAACACCAAGAAATACTTTTCAAAAGGCATTTCAGAGCAAGTTCCTTTTCTTAATGTCCCTCCTAAACCCATTTTCCAAGTTGAAGCATCCTTCCTATTCACCCCCAACTTTACTTTACAGCTTTTTGGATACCTCAACACCAAGAAATACTTTTCAAAAGACATTTCAGAGCAAGTTCCTTTCTTAATGTTCCTCCTACACCCATTTTACAAGTTGAAGCATCCTTCCTTTTCACCCACAACTTTACTTTACAGCTTTTTGAATGCGCCAACACCAAGCAATACTTTTCAAAAGACATTTCAGAGCAAGTTCCTTTCTTAATGTCCTTCCTAAACCCATTTTACAAGTTGAAGCATCCTTCCTTTTCATCCACAACTTTACTTTACAGCTTTTAGGATACCTCAACACCAAAAAATACTTTTCAAAAGGCATTTCAGAGCAAGTTCTTTTCATAATGTCCCTCCTAAACCCATTTTACAAGTTGAAGCATTCTTCCTTTTCACCCACAATATTACTTTACAGCATTTAGGATAATTCAACACCATGATATTCTTTTCAAAAGAAATTTCAGAGCAAGTTCCTTTCTTAACTTCCCTCCTCAGCACATTTTACAATATGAAACCTCATTGCTGTTAAACCAAACCATTAATTAACAGCTTTTGTGATACATCTACACAAATAAATACTTTTCAAAAGACATTTCAGAGAAAGTTCCTTTCCTTATGTCCCTCCTAAACCCATTTTTACAAGTTGAAGCATCCTTCCTTTTCACCACAACATTACTTTACAGCTTTTTGGATACCTCAACACCAGGAAATACTTTTAAAAAGACATTTCAGAGCAAGTTCCTTTCTTAATCTCCCTCCTAAACCCATTTTCCAACTTGAAGCATCCTTCCTTTTCACCCACAACTTTACTTTACAGCTTTTTGGATACCTCAACACCAAGAAATACCTTTCAGAAGACATTTCAGTGCAGGTTCCTTTCTTAATGTCCCTCCTAACCCCATTTTACAAGTTGAATCATACTTCCTTTTCACCCACAACTTTACTTTACAGCTTTTTGGATACCTCAACACCAAGAAATACTTTTCAAAAAACATTTCAGAGCAAGTTCCTTTCCTTATGTCCCTCCTAAACCCATTTTACAAGTTGAAGCATCCTTCCTTTTCACCACAACTTTACTTTACAGCTTTTTGGATACCTCAACACCAAGTAATACTTTACAAAAGATATTTCAGAGCAAGTTCCTTTCTTAATGTCCCTCCTAAACCCATTTTCCAACTTGAAGCATCATTCCTTTTCACCCACAGCTTTACTTTACAGCTTTTTGGATACCTCAACACCAAGAAATACTTTTCAAAAGACATTTCAGAGCAAGTTCCTTTCATAATGTCCCTCCTAAACCCATTTTCCAAGTTGAAGCATCCATCCTTTTCACCCACAACTTTAAATTTGACTCTTTGAGAAAGGTCGGAATTGAATTTAAGAACATTTAGAATTAAAGTGAAACTTTATATCTTCATGGAAAATAATCACAATCATAGTATAACTTTTCCTATCTTCTACGGAAAAATTTAGAAGTGAAATTTAAATTTTTTTTGTGTCTTGGTGAACTTAAAACTGAAGTGGAAGCTTTTTATTTTCTATGGTGAAATTAGAATTGAATTGTGTTCTTCGGTAAAATTCAGAAGAGATCTTGAACTTTTCTATCTTCTATGAAAAATTGAGCCTGCTAGTAGTATCATTATCTCTAAAATTCTGTTTCTTACATCTCTGACCTTTTTAATAGATATTCTGAACCTTTGACGTTCTAGCATACCCTAAAAATAATGAACACTTAACAAAATAATGCATAAGATATTTTTAATGAAATAACGACATGTAGAATATTAATATAAAAATACGTTAAATACATTATTATACATTATTAGTGCACTTGCACTTCACTTTCCCTCAATTCATCTTTATATTCATTGATGATATTGTCTACTAATGTCCTTTTTATTCTGCCTGCGATTTCACTGTCTATTGTCACATTATTTTTACATGGATAGCAGTTTTGGCACATTGACATGATATGATTTATGATGTTAATGCAGCTGTATGCAAGTCTTCTTTTTCCTTTTGCTTTCAGTTAAATGATAACACCGGAAAGATTGCGATAAGTTCTATCAACGGCTAACATGTTACCAGAACCACTAGAAAAAAGTTGTCCCTCTTCATTAACATATTATTTTTAAGTTGGCATTCTCTTTGAGTACTAATTTCTCTGGTAATGTTACTCTCGCATAACCACCGTTTACATGATTGAAATTCTTGGGTACTCTAAAGAAATCTAACTTCTTGCTGTCATGACAACGCATGCATACATTTCCAATAGTGTTACCACTTGCACTCGTTTCATAGTTTAGGTATTTCTCCTTGTCAGCATTCAACACGACGATGATTTTATCATGTGCACATACTTTCGTCGAATAATTCATCTTCACTTTTCTACAGATATGAATTGTGTGTTTATCCTTCCACTGCGTAAAAAATACTGATATAATGCATGCAATAAACTCGGTAGTGTCGATAACTTGCCATAAAGTACCAGTGGGAATGCCGTGTCATATCTATGAACAAGCCCAGAGTACGATTGGTAGAGCCGTAAGTATATTTCATATGATTTTAAGATTTAATAAAATTTAGAATTAAAGTGAAATTTTTTATTATCGAGGATAATCCTCTAACTAAAAGCACAACTCGTTACATATTCTGCTTAAAAAACTTGGAGTGATATTTAAATTTTTTATGGCTTTCGAATTTTCTTTTACCGAGACAATCATTAGTCCGAAACTTAATATTTTTCAAACCCGCGTTACCAGTTGGAACTGAATTTAAGAAAACTTAGAACCAAAGTAAAGTTTAATATCGTCATAGAAAATAATTACAATCATAGTATAACTTTTCTTATCTTCTATGGAAAAATTTAGAACTGAACTTTAAATTTTTTGTCTTGGTGAACTTAAAACTGATGTGAAAGCTTTCTATTTTCTCTGGAGAAATTAGAATTGAATTATGTTCTTTGGTAAAATTCAGATGAGAACTTGAACTTTTCTATCTTCTATGAAAAATTTGGAACAGTATTTTAAATTTTTTCATCTGTTTGAGAAAAATCTGAACTTAAGTGGAAAATTTTTATATTATTTTGTGAAAATAGAAATAATCAATAACTTATTTCATTTTCATTGAGAAAATTCAGAATCGAAGTTGAACTTTTCTTCTTCCCGGAAAATATTTGGAACAGAACTTTAAATTTGACTCTGAGAAAGGTCGGAATTGAATTTAAGAAGATTTAGAATTAAAGTGAAATTTTTTATCTTCATGGAAAATAATCACTATCATAGTATAACTTTTCCTATCTTCTACGGAAAAATTTAGAAGTGAACTTTAAATTTTTTATGTCTTGCTGAACTTAAAACTGACGTGGAAGCTTTTTATTTTCTCTGGGGATCAATACAAGATACTAGGGTATATAGGAGTGCTGTTATTGATGTTAAAAGTAAAGATCACCATCTAGTAGTGTCAAGGGTTAATTTAAAGCTGAAATATCGGAAGGGTAACTACCTCCCAGTAAGTTATGATGTTGGTAGACTCCAGGATGAGAATTTGAGAGAAACATTTCAG